>NC_141997.1:4791412-5091412 GCF_049901715.1 Pseudonaja textilis | reverse complement strand
ATTTATTTTTTATCACGGTTTTTTATCACTTTTTTTTATCACGGTTTATTTTCTGGCCAAATTTTGCGGCGGGGGGGGAGAAAGCTCGCCAACCTCGCGCCTACCTCTCCTCCGGCAAATGGCCCGGCTGGATGAGGCAGGACTGGAAGGCAGAAGCAGCAGCGGCAGCGGGGTGGCAGCGGGGGCAGAAGCAGCAGTGGGGCGGGGGCAGAAGCAGCGGCGGCGGGGCAGAAGCGGCGGTGGGGGCAGAAGCCAAAGCGGGGGCAGTGGTGGCAGGAGCAGAAGCAGCAGCGGTGACAGGGGAAGAAGCGGCGGCGGCAGTGGGGGCAGAAGCGGGGGCAGCGGCAGCAGAAGCGGCGTAGGGGCAGAAGCAGCAGCGATGGCAGGGGAAGAAGCGGCAGCAGCGGTGGCAGGGGCAGAAGCGGCGGCAGGGGCAGCAGCAGAAGCGGCAGCAGGGGCAGAAGCAGCAGCAGTGGCGGGGGAAGAAGCGGCGGCAGCAACGGTGGGGGCAGAAGCGGCAGCAGGGCAGCGGCAGCAGAGCGGCGGTGGGGGCAGAAGCAGCAGCGGTGGTGGGGGCAAAAGCAGTGGCGGCAGGGGCAGAAGCCATGGTGGTGGCGGGGGCAGAAGCGGCGGCAGGGGCAGAAGCAGCAGCGGTGGTGGGGGAAGAAGTGGCGGCGGTGGGGGCAGAAGCGGCGGTGGCGGGGGCAGAAGCAGCGGCAGCCATGGGGGCAGAAGCGGCAGCGATGGTGGGGGCAGAAGTGGCCACGACGGCGGGGGCAGAAGCGGCAGAGACGGCGGGGGCAGAAGTGGCAGCGACAGCGGGGGCAGAAGTGGCGGCGGGGGCAGAAGCGGCGGCAGGGGCAGAAGCGGCGGTGGTGGTGGCGGTGGCAACAGCAGGAGGTGGCGCTCTGATGGCGCCCACCTTTTCTGTTGCTGCTTGGCCTGGCACTTGCCTCGCCCCGCCTCACACCTGCCTCTCCTCCTCCTCCTTGCTGGCTCTGGCACAAAGGTTGGGGTGGGCACTGGGCTGCATTACGAGGCGACCTGGGCCGCATGCGGCCCGCGGGCCACGGGTTGGACAAGCCTGATCTAATACATATCAATTTTACAGAAGACAATGTTGAAAAAGCATTACACAATGTAAAACCATCTCTATTTATTGGACCGGACGGAATATGTGCCTACTTCTTAAAAAAGCTATCCGCTGCCATAGCAGAACCTCTTAGCATAATCTTTGAAAAATCTTTCAGGACCAGCTCCTTGCCAAATCTATGGTCACAAGCCACGGTCATCCCTATTTTCAAAAAGGGAGACTCCAGCCTAGTTGAAAATTACAGACCAATTTCCTTGTGCTGCGTCACCTGTAAAGTCATGGAATCAATTATTAACCAATCCATTATCCTCCACTTAGAGACAAACAACCTACTCTCAAATAAACAATTTGGTTTCAGAAAAAAAATTATCCTGGAATCTGCAACTTTTACACTGAAAAAGCATATGGACTACACAACTCGATCAGGGCAAAGCAATAGACACAATCTACATAGACTTCTGTAAATTCAGTGGTACATGACAAACTACTATTAAAACTAAAATGTTATGCTATCTCTGGACACCTGCATAACTGGATAGAAGCATTCCTGTCGAACAGCCAACAAATGGTCAAATTGGAAACGTCCTATCAAATTCTGTACCTGTCAATAGTGATGTCCCCCAAGGCAGTGTTCTAGGACCAACTCTCTTCCTACTCTACATATATGACCTCTGTGATCATATTAAGAGCAATTGCGTTCTCTTTGCTGATGATGTAAAGCTATTCAACACCACAGATAATTCTGCTACACTTCAAAAAAACCTCAACTATGTATCAGAATGGTGAAACAAATGGCAACTTCAAATCTCAACAAACAAATGCTCTGTCTTACATATTGGCAAAAAAAATCAGAAAATAAAATACAAGCTGAATAGTCAAGACCTTGTTGATGATCCAAACTCTGTCAAGGACTTTGGAGTACTCATCTCAAATGATCTAAGTGCTAGAGCCCACTGTAACTACATAGTCAAAAAGGCATTAAGAGTTGTTAATCTAATCCTACATAGGTTTTTCTCTGGTAATATCACACTACTAACTAGAGCATACAAAACATTTGTGAGACCAATACTTGAATACGGTTCATCAGTCTGGAACCCACATTACGTATCTGATATTAGCACAGTAGAGAAAGTCCAGAAATATTTCACAAGAAGAGTTCTCCACTTCTCTATTCATTGCAGAATACCTTATGCCACCAGACTTGAAATTCTAGACCTAGACAACCTAGAACTACGCCGCCTTCGGTCCTATCTAAGTATAGTATATAAAATCATACATTGCATTGTCCTACCTGTCAATGAATACTTCAGCTTCAACCATAACAATACAAGAGCACACAATAGATACAAACTCATAGTTGACCTCACCAAACTTGATTGCAGGAAATACAACTTTAGCCAACAGAGTGGTCAATGCCTGGAATACTCTACCTGACTCTGTGGTTTCCCCCACAAACCCCCAAACCTTTAACCTTCGGCTATCACCTCTTTCCTAAGAGGTCTGTAGGGGGCATGCATAAGCGCACCAATGTGCCTACCGTCCCTGTCCTTTTTTTTTTTTTTATCTTTCTTATATGTATCCATGTATTCATAACTATATATTATCTTGTAAGCAATTAACAAATAAAATAAAATAAAAAAACATAAAAAAATTAAAAAAATAAATGTGTGTAATGTATTTGAAACACCTCATCTGTTTTCTCCCAGCTCTTTCATATACGTACGTTCTTAGATGCAAAACTAATCTGTAGGTCTGAGAGAACATGTGGCAGAATGGTAGACAGAGTTTACTGGTTGCATTTGGTCACAAATGGAAGGTGTCATCAAGTCCATATGTATACACATCATTAAAAGCAAATGAGGTTTTTTAAATATTCTCCATTTGCACACTGTTGCTTCTGGATTTGTAGGTGGCAGCTGAAGAGTAGATATGAATAAATGATTTTACAGCTTGTTCCCTAGAGTTAGTCATTTCCATCAGCCAGCAGGTGAGTATGCTTTTGATGCTTCAGACCATTCCAGTTCAAAGCAAATGACATCTGTTCACAATGGAGATTGTTACATTCTTGCTCTGGTAATTACTGAGACATGTTCAAATGACTTTCTCTATATGGCTCTCCTACAGTTATTGTATTTTTCTGTAGATCCAGTTTTGTGCTGAGTCTTAGTTTTAATTGGATTATTATGTTGAAGCTGTTCCTATTTGTACAATAAAACCTAGAAGCAGTATTACTGTCATTGCCAGCATCTTTGCTTAAATTGCTTTGCATGGAGTGAAGATATAATATGTATATTTTCTGGAGACTAGTTGAGAGGTGATGTTGACTGGCTGTAAGTAAGTAAGAAAGGGAAGTAAGTAGTGGGGTACCACAAGGTTCGGTCTTAGTACTCTTCAATATCTTCATATGCGACTTAGATGAGGGAATAGAAGGGGAACTTGCCAAATTTGCAGATGATACTGAGAGGAATAGCTAAAACCCTAGAAAATAGGCTCAAGATCAATGGATCTTGACAGACTTGAACACTGGATCCTACCTAACAAAATGAAATTCAGTGTAGAGAAAAGTAAAGTCCTACACTTAGGCAAGAAAAGCCAAAAGTACACATATAGACTGAATGAAACCAGGCTTAATAGCAGTAACTGCGAGAGGGATCCTGGAGTCTTAGAGGACAACCAGCTAAATCTGAGCCAGCAGTGTGTGGCGGCAGCCAAAAAATCCAACACAATCCTAAACTGCATTAACAGAGGGATACAATCAACATCAAGGGAAGTACTAATATTACTCTATAAAGGTACAGAGAAGAGCAACCAGGATGATGAGGGAACTGGAGACTAAAACATATGAAGAACAATTACAGGATCTGGGCATGGCTAGTATAAGTGAAGAGAAGGACCAGGGGAGACATGATAGCAGTTTTCCAATATCTCAGGGGCTGCCACAGAGAGGAAGGGGTCAAGCTATTTTCCAAGGCATCCGAAGGCCAGACAAGGAATAATAGATGGAAACGAATCAAGGAGAGATTCAACCTAGAAATAAGGAGAAAATTTTCTGACAGTGAGAGCAATCAACCAATGGAACTGTTTACTATCAGAAGTTGTGGCGAGGTAGATCGGGTCCTGCAGGGGACTCTCGTCGTCATTGGCGAGGTAGAACAGGCTCTCGGGGCTTGACAGGTAGACCAGGCCCTTTTGACTGGGGATCGTTGTCGACAGCTGCTGGGTAGATCGGGCTCTCTGGGTTTGACAGGTAGACCAGGCCCTTTTGACTGGGGATCGTTGTCAACGGCTGCTGGGTAGATTGGGCTCTCTGGGCTTGACTGGTAGACCAGGCCCTTTCGGCTGGGGGTCGTTGTCGACGGCTGCTGGGTAGATCGGGCTCTCTGGGCTTGACAGGTAGACCGGCTCGTCTCGGCCTTCAGCAGATAGATCGGCTCTCAGGGGGTAGACCGGCTCGTCTCGGCCTTCGGCAGATAGGTCGGCTCTCAGGGGGTAGACCGGCTCGTCTCTGCCTTCAGCGGATTGATCGGCTCTCGGAGGTAGACCGGCTCGGCTCGGCGGCTTTTGGAAATGGCGGCAGTGGCGCCTGTGGGCGGCGTCCATCTCCTCAGCGTGGGAGGCTTTGAACTTCGCACTCTCAGTAGTGCCAGCGGCAGTGCCTGGCAGGGGGCGTTTTTTTCTCCTCAGCAATGGAGGCTTTGAGCTTCATGCTCTCGGTAGCACCAGCGGCAGTGCCTGGCGGGGGGGCGTTTTTTCTCCTCAGCAAATGGAGGCTTTGAGCTTCGTGCTCTCGGTAGCGCCAGTGGCAGTGCCTGGCGGGGGCGTTTTCTCCTCGGCAAATGGAGGCTTTGAGCTTCGTGCTCCCAGTAGTGCCAGCGGCAGTGCCTGTCACCTCAGTAGTTGTGACTTCGAAAATCGCGCTCTGAGAAGAGCGTTTGTGGCTGCGCCTGTCAGGCGGTGTCTGTCTCCTCGGCTGAGGAGGCTTTTTGAATTTCGCGCTCTTTGTGAGCGCCGGCGGCTGCGGCTTCAGCGCCCATGACTTCGCTCTAGCGACTACAGCTCAAAAAGCTACAGAGGCTTTTTTGAATTTCGCGCTCTTTGTGAGCGCCGGCGGCTGCGGCTTCAGCGCCCGTGACTTCGCTCTCAGTGACTAGCTCAGCTGATTCAGTCCGGTTGCCTCTCCTTTGTGCGATCCAATCCTCGTCGCCAGTGTTATATAGTCGGAGGACACACGAGGCAGACACGGAGCTGAAGGTTAACATCTCTTTATTGGAGCATAACAGGTTGCTGCGGCTGCCCAGGCTGGGCTGGCAGCCCAGCCGGCGACAACGAGCGCTGGCTCTGCTCGACAGCCGGCTTTTATAGCCGACTGTCAAATGGAGCCAACCAATGGGAGCGGCTGGTGCTCCCGCTCAAACAGCGGACCTGGTTGGGGACTCCAACCAGTTCCAAAGACATAACAGAAACTGTCAGGGACACAACACCCCTTCCCCCTAGCTAGGGACATGGCAGACCAGACTGGGAACTGTAGTTGTCAGGGACACAACACCCTTCCTGCCTTCTTCTGGGCTGAATTTATCTCTTTCTTCTCTGCCTTTATATGTTCTGTATTTGCTATTATCTACTCGCCTTTGATATTTTTTGCCTTGTGTTCTGTGTTGTCTTTTTGTCCTCTCTTCCTACTTGCTTTTCTCCTGCCACTATTGGATATTCAGCTCTCCCTGTTTTTCTCAGTTCATGGTGTTTCCCTGCCCCCTCATCTGCTGACCTGCCAGGCTGTTCTGTTGCCGTTCTCAGTCACTGTTTCACTGTGCTGCAATGCTCCACCACCACTGATAGCCTCTGGTTCCACTGTTGCTTTACCATTGTTTTCCATGCTGCTTTCTGCATTGCTGTCAAGATCTGGTTTGCTGTACCGCTCCTTGCTGCTGGCTCTCCTTTCTGTTGCACTGCCACTCCTCTTTGCTCGTTAGCCATGTGGCTCCCATTTGCTCGTCCATTGCGCCTGTGTGCTGCTTCTCCCAGCAACAGGACTGCCTGGATGGCCTACAATAAGCTCACCTCTTATCTCTTCTCTACAGCCAGTTCTCCTCCTCCCTGCTCTGCCCCTCTCAACGGCTTGCCTTTTTGTTCTTTGCTGGTCATTGCTTTGCCTTTTATCAGCTCATCTCTCTGCCCCATGGATTATTTTCCTCCCTGCTCCATAGCTGGTCCCACTTGCTCACTGGCTCGCCTCTTTGTTCTGTGCCAGTTCATTTTGTCTCTCCACTCACCTCACTTCAATGGGCCTCAAGGCTCTTGGATAGACCTCTTGGGTGTAGCTGGGCTTCTCTCAGCAGGCCAAGTTTGCTGTGGCCACTGCCCTTGATGGCATTTTCCTCCTATTACTCCAATCTTTCCTCTCCTTTTCCTTTCTCCGCTTTTTTTGTCTTTTTAAATGATTTATTCTATGATTTATCTTTCCTCCTCCACCTCTCCTCCTATCATTTATCTTAGTTTAACAGCAACTTTTCTTCCTGCGATGTAACTATGTTTCCTCCATTGCTGCCATCTTGATCAGTTTTATTGATAACTTTGAAAAGTTTAGGAACATTGATCCTCTTAGTTAGGTTTGTTAGGATTGTGCTGCAGAAAACTAGATGACCACTAGAAAGCAGAAAGGAGTGTATTCTGAGTATCTTGGCTACCATGTTGTGGTCCTTACAGGCATTTGCAATGCAGATCTGGTAGCCCTAAGTGCAATCTACTGCCATTTACTTTCTTTGTTATATCATTTATATCACAAGCTGAGAATTAGGCAACCTCAAAAGAATATCAACACTGCATGATGTTCCATGAAAAAATGCTCAATATGCCAGCAATGATGAGCCTGTATTGATCATATTGAAAGTATGTCTATTAACCAGTAGGGACCAGATTCCATGCTGTTAAGTCATTGAGTGAGCCCTGTGGTAAAGAATCAATCAATTCATCTCATCCATCTCAAATAGCGAGATTTTAGGAAACCAAAATCCCATTCCCATTCAATTCACTATTTTGTCTTTATATCACAGGAGTGTTATTGGATCCACAATTAATGTACATTGTTTTTCATCTTTTGTTTCAATCTTCAGTTCTGCAGAGAAAAGGTCTCTTTCTTTGGCCTAAATACAGTCAATACTTCATTTGAACTTTTGTTCTTCCTTAATTAAGTAGGGAGGAAGATGGCCAGAATTTGCAAAATCTTCAGAATAATAGGCTACATAAAATGTCTGTTAGGGATCTATCAAGAGCAATAAAGAAAGGTTATGAATGATTAAGAAATCATTCCAGTGACAACTGCAGTTCCAAATGGCTGCATTGCTTGACAAACATCATTTGTTCAAGCCACTAGTTGCTGTACTGCCATTTTATCCTGTTTGTCATGTTATATGTATTTTATCTGTTCTTCACTTTGATCTTTACATTATTATCAGGACTCATTTCCATCAGCCACCTTGTATTTCCATTTTAGGAATTAGACATGTGATTCCTGTCATTCTTGTCCCTGTCTCACTGAAAAAAAAGCCTTGAAATAAGACAGCAACGTGTATATGACTGTATACACATAACTGGTTACTTCTCGATGTAGACATAATCATACTCATTTGGTTGGGAATAGCAACCAATGAATATTTGAATAAATTAACAACATGATGGCATAACCTTCAAAATTCTATTGTTTATAATAAAGACTTAAATAGCTAATAACTTAAATCGTTGAACTAAACTTAATTAAACTCTTATGATAATAATTCCTTTATGTACAACAAGTTTAGTATGGCTGACAATGGGCAAGCAAATAATAAATTAGGCCTAGATTTAATGAAAACCATGTGCATATTTATCCATGTTTATCATGGAAGAGAATTTGTCATTTTATTAGATGGAATTCTGAGTAGCAATTTCAGGGGTATTAGTTTTTTTCCCCACCATGTAAATCCTAGGGACGGTATTGTGGATATATTGTTTCCCAGTTCCCATCTACACTAGTGGGAGTAGGTCAGTAGGTGAGAATGTTTAAATAATATTTAAATGTCTACACTGTACAAAGCATATCTGGTGTGATTCTGTTTATAAAACATCAATTAAAAAAACAATTTAAAATGTTTTCTATTTTCTTTAATTAAGTCAACCATGGTACCTAATCCAACATGTCAAGGAAGTATAAGTTTGGAGAACTCAATTTTACATAATTTAGGTTCATATAAGAAATACTATATAATATAATGAATGAATGTATTGTGATTGCTGCTATATTATATGATTTTGCATACAACATCTAATTATATTTTCACAATATACCGAATGTGGATACTGGTTCATGTGCAGCATATTTGTTATAATAAACCTAGAGGAATATTTTTAAGCATATTGATGTTGGAGGATGAGGCTGGAAACTTTCATAGGTATTTGGGATAGGTATATCCATTCAGTGTGGAAGATGTCTTCTTTATTTCATTATACTTCTTGGTATTTGTTTACTTTTTTATTGGAAACTTATAATTATTCAGTTACTTTTGAATGAACTTTAAAAAAATATTATTTTAAAAACTCCATAATTCAGTGGCTCCAAATAGAAAAATAAACAGTATTTGTTCCTTTGAAAATACATTTAAATATCCTGGGGATTGTAATAAACAGAATAATTAGACTTATAGAATTAGACTTCCTCAACCATATTCTTAGCAGATAAAGTTATGAAATGGATGTTCATGCTATCAATAAATAAATCCCCCATTGGAAGGCCTAGCCAATTGATCTTTCTTAGTAACTTATCCTTGGTTCTTGCTCATTGACTTGCTTAAACTTTGTTAAGAATGTTGCTCTGTTAGAGCTAATTATGATATGGACACCTGTCCTGGAGAAAGCAATTTGTAAACAATTCATTTTAAACATGCCAGTTAACAGCTGTCTGAAAGTAATGAATGGCTGCTTATGGATGATTCTATCTATAGTTCAAAGATTACAGTTCAAAGATGAAAATGCCCTGTATGCCATTTTCAGCTTTCAGATCATTCAGCTCTGATTTGGTCTTCCAATAGTCCAAACTAAGTTCCCATTTTTCTTATGGTAGATGCTAGAGAACATTTGGATTGTCTTGCCATAATATCAAATTCTAGTAAAAATCTAGCAGTTCATTAAAAAAATCTCACAATATTTTATTTCTATTTGATTTGTTGCAATGAAATAAAGGACAGAATATACACTAATCCTTTGAACTGCTGTAACTATCTTTTTCTTCTTTAAACACCAAGATGCAAAGTTAATACAATGCAGTTTTTAAAGTTTTAGTTCATTACATTAAAATTGTATCATTGATTGGGAGGCGAAGAGAAAGGTTGCATAAAAAGCTATAAATAATCAGTGCTTTCTAACTTCCTCTACCTGAAATTCTTAACCCCTTTCCCGTGTAATTAAATCCCTCATTGTTATTTTGTAGCTAAACAAAATTATTTTTATTAATATTTTATTAATTAATATTTTTTATTATTTTATTAATATTTTTAAAGTAATGTTTATGTAGTTTACCCTGTTCTATGAGAAAATTCTGTTCTCACAATATAGTTCTTAGAGTGGAAATGAAGACAAGAAATATCTTAAGTATATTGGGAACTAGGACCAGTTGTATTAATTACACTGAGATCTATGAGGCCTAACTTTATTTAACTTTATAACTTTATTTAATGATATTAGTATAACTTTATTTAATGATATTATTACAGCTGGGATTACTACTAGTTGTGCCTGCAGATTCTATTAATTACTATTAATACTGTTTTCCATTAAGAGGAAAAGGCAATCTTATGAACAATAACTTTCACTGTATTAAACTATTATTTACCTAGGTTAGGGTATAGAAAACTCTTTCTATTTATCATTGCTATGTACATATTTTCTTAAATTTCAGCTAAAATATTTTTCCCAAATGCTTTAAATTACAATTGTTACAAAGTAGCAATATAAGGAATGTATTAATTTGTATCCTATTTGTAACATGTTTTTAGTATGGTCTAGTACAGTGATGGCTAACCTTTTTGTTGTCACGTGCTGAAAGCGCGCATGTGTGCACACACACATGCCTGCACCCATAATGCAATGCGCATGTGACCCCCACCCCTGTGCATGCACGCATGACCCCCCAGCACACTGCCCCATGCATGCCTGACGATCAGCTGGCTGGCGGGAGGTGCACACGCATGCGCAGTGGATCTGTTCTGAGTGACAGCTTGCTGCCAGCAGAAATGCCTCTGCGTGCCACTTCCAGCATGTATGCCATAGGTTCACCATCACAGGTCTAGAGTTAAGGTACCAGGCTAGAAAACCCAGGACATGGTGAGTTCTAGTCCATGCCTTAGGCAGGAAAACCAGCTGAGTGACTTTGGTCAGTTACTCTGTTTCAATCCAATTCAGGTGTTGGTTTACCTAGGCCAGCGGTAGCTAACCTTTGTGTCAAAAATTGTGCGTGCGCTTGCATGCTCATGCTCATGTGCCCAGCACCCAGAAGGCAATGTGCCCCCCATGCTCCCTATGCATGTGCGCGCAATCCCACCTCCCCCACCAACCCCTTTCCTGCACTGCACCTCACAGCTGATTTTCGGCCAGTTTGAGGCCTTTTTCAGCCTCCCAGAGGCTCAAGGAAGGCTTCTGCAGGCTTTGCAGGCCAAAATCTAGGCCCATTTCATCACTTCCAGTATTTCTGGAAAAACAGGAAGTGACAAAACGGGCCTAGTTTTTGGCCTGCAAAACTTGCAGAAGTCTTCCTCAAGCCTCTGGGAGGCCAAAAAAGGCCTAAAACCAGCCGAAAATCAGTTGTGAAGCACTTGCATGCGCAGTAAGATAAGTTTGCCTGCAGCTCGCGTGCCGGCACAAATGGCTCTGCATGCCACCTGTGGCATGCATGCCATAGGTTTGCCATCATGGACCTAGGCACTAGATTAATTAGTTCTCATGTTCTGTATTTAGGATTAATCAGTGTATTATAGGAACTTTCTCACCTGCTTGAGATAGTTTTCTATGCTATTGCATTTTTTTTTCACACTGAAGCTTTTGCATCTGTAACATATAGATATTTGTTAGTATTGCTGGAGTTGATGGTATTAAAAATTAGAAAAACAAAGACTTGTAAAATCTACATTCCCCCACCCAAATTCTAAGGACAGGACATGACCTTTGGGACATAGTAGGATTTACCCATTACCATTAGAATAGCAAAAGATACAAGGCTCACTACATTGCACAACTCTCTGGAGCATCTCAGTCACAAAACCCCAGAACCCTATAAAAATCTATTCACTCACCCAGCCAATTGGACAGCTGCCCCAGAAACATACTGCTGTCACTGAATTTTCTGGAAAACCAAATAAACGGGGATCTTTTTCCTTGTAGTCAGTCTTCATTTTATTTCCAGCATCTTTCTCCCATCTTGGAACCAGACAAAATTTTACTCCAACAGTTAGTTAATGAATACATGCAGTTCTGAATAACTAGCAAGCTCAGGTTCTGATTTTGGTTTTTGTCTTCTAAACTGAAGCAAATAAAATGAGAAGAACAAGGGCTGGATAATTTTAATTAATAATTCTCATTAATGTCCAGGAATATAAAGATGCTGAAGTCAAGTGAAACTAGAGATAAAGTGGAACTGGTGAAATCTTAAAAATTTTTCTCATCCATTAAGATGCACCAAAGACCAGAAATGACTGTTAGGTAAATTGGTTGCCTGTAAAGTGTTATGACTTCATTTTCTGGATTTGCTGGCACTCAGAATTGAATTGAATTTTAAAATTGATGTCCAACTTTGCTATCAGAAAACAGTTTCAAGACTGTTTTAAACATTTGTATACAATACCTGAATATTTCTATTAACAAAACTTTAAATGGTGAGACAATTGTATTTTTATGTAGTGAAATGACAAGGTCAATTTTAATTAAGGAGACATCAACCTCACTCTGTGTTGCACACTCTGATTAGATTATTTCAAATTAACATAAGTTTTTGGAGACTTTACTGAAGTCAATGGTGTTAAACACCAGCTGTGCTGGCAGATAAATGTGGGAAATAAGAAGGAGATGGTATTCACATTGAAATTAGCACTTGGCACAATATAATTCTCTGATTGCAAACTATGTGAAGTTGCCTGTACTAATTGGTTGGTTTTATTTGAAGCAGATGTTGTTAGCTTTCCACTAATAATCTGGAGATAAATTCTTTTGAAAGACATGCCATGGTAGGTTCTCTGCAGTATAATAAGCTAATTACAACTTTAAGTACTTGCAATAATTAGCACAATGTGTATAAAGTGTTCCTGATCTTTTCACCCTAGTGCATTATTGTTAGAGCATCTGAAAACAACAACAAAAAAGCTAGTTTCCTCCTGCTTTCTGTCTATTCTGAAAGGATTATGAAATGGACTTTTATCTCTGTTTAAAGTAAGAAACAATCCTGAAACAACCATCCACCTCTCAGTCATGAGATCAATCTTTTCTTTCTGCTTTCCATTGCATATAGTTTGTAAAGTTTTAGAACAAATTCCATTTTAATAATTATTCCTGCCAGCATAACAGCTGAATTGAGTTAAACTGCAGTGCTGGGCTTATTTATTTGGGAAAATATATTATTAACTTTAAAAATCAGTTTAATTTTGTAGTCCCAGATATTTTTATATATTTTAAGCAGAAACTTCTATAAACATGCAAAACGTGAAAATGCAAGCCATAAAGAAACAGAATATTGCACTCAAATCACTTAATGCAGTTAGGCTGCCTGAAGAGGATTGCAGATGTAAGTCAACATTTCTGGAAAGTGAACAGGTCTAGAAGACTGATAGAGCAAGTTTTAGATGATGTATATATATGTTATGACTCCCCTTCAAAATTCAAATGAACAAAACAGAAAGCAGCCGTTTCACAATTAAATCAAACGGAAAGAAGTCTTACAAGATAACGGCTGGCAGAAACCACAGCATAAATCTTTACTCTGTCCGGCAAACCAGTCCTGGCAATAAATCTCCAGTCTCAGAGCTTCTTGCTGTAACGTCCTCACTCAAATAGTCATTTTGTTCCTGGCAAAATGTACCAGCCCAGCTGTGTCCTTTTATACTCATTGAGGCAACGTGCTAATTTACTGACTCGCTCTCCTCATTCGCTTCAGCTGATTTTGCCTTCTCAACCGTCTTCTATTTTTTACATTTAACCACAAATTTTCCAAGTTCTCATATCCACTAGAAGACTCTCTCAAAACTTCCCTGTCAGCCATTCCCGGCTGTTGATCACATAAGGAACCAGAGGAGGTCAAAGGTCCTGACAATTCTAATACATCAGGTCTGTTGTCCTTTGTCACGTCCATCTCCTCATCCTGGTTATCAGTCCAATCACTAAGCCAGGCCGGCTCATATCTTTCTGCCATGACCTCCTCACTTGAACTCATATCAATCACAGGAGCTGAATCCAAGCCCGGAGCCACAATATATATATGTAGGAAAAAGAAATAAGATAGATATGCAGAATACAAATGAATACACTGATGTCACAGACAATATAATTTTCCATCATGTTATTCATTGATTATAATCAAATTATGGTATGATTTTAAAAGTTTGAAAATTGGTATTAAACTCTAAGCAAAGTATTAATATCAGAAACCATGGTCAGCACAATATAAATAATAAAATTGAAAATATGCACTGCAATAAGGCTTCCTTGGTCCTCTCTGAATTGCTTGTTTTTGATCTTACAGATTCTTTGGTTGGGCTGTCTACTGACAGCTCTTTGGCAGGGGTTTATGATGACTCACTGCAACCAGGTGGCTGTGACTCAGTGGGAATGGCCAGGGGTGGGATCCGACCGGGTTAACTATCGGTTCGGTGATTTACAAGGTTTGTTGATTTATGATGTGCTTCCCTGCATGCTGCACACGTGCCTGTAAATCATCATCAGCCTGGTGCCTGGACAGCTGAGCAGTGCTGCATGCCAGAAACAGCCTTTGAAAAAGTACTTTTTTCCTGCTTTTTAAACTGCAGCTGTGCCTCGCAAGGCAGCTGAAGTTGAAAATGCAGGAAATAAAGGTCAGGTAAGAGCCTAGGCAGGTGGGTGGGCAAAAACATCAGCAGACATAGAACCGGTTCTATGTCTGCTGTTCTTCAGAGCTACTGGTTCTACAGAGGTGGACAGAACTGGTAGAAACCTACCCCTGGAAGTGGCCATCAGGTGGTGTGGGTGGGTAGGTGTGGCCAGGTTGATGCGAAGCTTTAAGTGCAGCTGGCTTGATGCAGATGACTCAGGGCTGCTGACTTGGGGTGCTGGGTGGGCATCGTCAAGTGGATGCAACCACATGGATGTGATGGGGAGGGGGGGTGCCAAGTGGGCATGTCAGGTGGACACAGAACAAGTCACCCTGGGCAACTGGATGTGGAGCCAACTGATCACCCAGCCAGAACAAAAATCACCCGGAGACGTGCTGGCAAATAGGAAGTAGAGAAGCAGCAAAATTTGAAAGGCAAAGGGTGGATTCTCCTGCTCCCTTAGGGAAACACTCCCTTTTTCTTTATGCTTCCTAACCCCTGTTCCAGCAGGAAACCCTATACCATTTAAGACAAATGACTGTCCAGTCTGTTAAAATGCATGATAAGACAAGGCTTGGGCTATCACTGTGATTTTTCATATTTTATGATTTATGTTCTTATGATACTCTTGCTTGTAATCTTTGCAGGATGGCCAGATAAGGATCTCTTGCCTGATAGATCCAAAGGAATAATGTGCATACCCATAAATAAAGGAGACATTTGACTAGTTTATATTCACATAGACCAAAAACGGAAACCAGGATTTTGCATTTAATTATGACATTTGCGACATTTTGCCTTAACTGTGGAAAACTTCAATAAGGAAGACAGACCAATAAAGTCAGGAAATCAAAGAAAACAAACTGGTACATCTCCTATCCACTGTGACTTTCTCAACACTACATGTGGAAGCAGGGCAAGAGAAATAAATGGCTGGAATAAGAACCAGGAAAAAAATATTGGCTTTTATTAAATGATTTGTGATTATCTAAAAAATTAGTACCTGGATAAAGCTTAACACGTGGTATATAACTGTAAAACTAGTTTGCCTCGTATTCCAAAAACAGTATCAGACTGTAGAGATGGATAGTGGTATCCAAAATCAAATTGTTATTGGGGTGGGGGAGTGAGAGTCACAGCAAGAACTCTGTCAAACTGTACTTAAAACATAAAATGTCCACCCTCCCTCCTTCTGTTTATCTTCTCCTTTTCCATTTCCATCCTCTTCTTCCCCATTTCTGTGAATTTGACCAAATGGGGAATGATGAATCCCTTCCCTGATTCAGTGAGATTTCTGCAAATGGACATGCTTTGTGAGGATTTATAACGCTAAAGAAATGTAGAAGCTACACCCATCACTCATCATCCTCACATGCTCCATGTTGTGAATCAGCCATCAAACCTAGCATAAAGACCTCTACTCAAGAGGCAGAAAAAAATGGAGCATTTCTACAAAGGTGGGGGGAATCCACTTTTTGCTTTTCAAATTTGCTGCTTCCCTGCTTCCTGTGTTTGACAGCAGATCTCTGGGTGATTTTTGTTCTGGCTGGGTGATGAGTTGGCTCCACATCTAGTTGCCTGGAGTGAGCACCTGGCCATGCTCACCTGGTGCCCCCCCGCCAGCCACACAACATGGTTCCATCCACCTGACCACATGCACCCAGCCGCCCTGTCAGCCGCCCAGTCATCTGCATTCAGCCAGCTGCACTTAAGCTTTTCCTTTGACCTGGCCACACCCACCCACCCATGCCCACCTTGTGACACTCAGATGGCCACGCCCAGTGAGTCATGCCCACCTGGCTGCAGTGAGCCATCCCATTCCCCTTTGGTAGTTTCTTGATTGGAATATTGCTTTCTTGATTGTTGGTCTGAGTTGACCTTGGAGTTGTCTCTTTTGTACTGCAATAACTTCTATTCATTCTAGAAAAGTCTATTCTTATTTTATATAGTTAATTATTCTTTATCTTGAAAGAAGCCCTAATTTTAGATGTGATACAAATCCATGTAACAAACCTCAGATGAGATATTCAGGGTTAGAAGTAGCATTCTAAATTTTTCATCCATATGCCTATGTTTTTGGATTCTCTGATTTGCTGCATTGGAGCGTGTAACATATGACAGGCTCTGCTAATGGAATAAATGTATTAATACCAGAATATTCTAAACAGAGTATTTAATTACACAAATCATTATAATTTGGAAGAAATGAGATAATTATCAAACCCAGAAGTCTGGGGTTTGCCATGACAAAACGGGACAAACCACTTGTGATGGGGGGATGTCACAAGCCTGGAAGCAGCAACGATGCATTGGTGGTGGTAGGTGATGACTGCAGCGGTGGTGAAGGTGCGAAGATTGACAGGATGAACATCTGACCATCAGCTGTGGAGGGGGAGGTGGGGCAACATGGAGACACAAGCCCAACAATTAGCTGTGAAGGGGAAGGTGGGTTGGCATGAGGCAAGCAGCCACTTGGAGTTCGGAGCGGCAAGCAACAAACAGCTGTTCCGGTCCAGGGAATGCACAGCTGATTGCAGGGTGAGGCCAGAGCTGAGCAGCCAAAGAGAGGGCATGGCCCACTTGGATAAACTTTGCATCTCTGCATGGCATGGTTTTGCAGCTAGAGTTCACTGTGTGCCCTAGTCTGGCTAAATGTCCCCCAGGGCAGTGTTCTAGGACCAACTCTCTTCATACTCTACATAAATGACCTCTGTGATCATATTAAGAGCAACTGCATTCTCTTTGCTGATGATGTAAAGCTATTCAACACCACAGACAATACTGCTACCCTTCAAAAAGACCTTGACTACGTATCAGAATGGTCAAACAAATGGCAACTTCAAATCTCAACAAATAAATGCTCTGTTTTACATATTGGCAAAAAAAATCAGAAAATAAAATACAAGCTGAATAGTCAAGACCTTGTTGATGATCCAAACTCTGTCAAGGACCTTGGAGTACTCATCTCAAATGATCTAAGTGCTAGAGCCCACTGTAACTACATAGCCAAAAAGGCATTAAGAGTTGTTAACCTAATCCTACGTAGGTTTTTCTCTGGTAATATCACACTACTAACTAGAGCATACAAAACATTTGTGAGACCAATACTTGAGTACAGCTCATCAGTCTGGAACCCACATTACGTATCTGTTATTAACACAGTTGAGGAAGTCCAGAAATATTTCACAAGAAAAGTTCTCCACTCCTCTACTCATTGCAGAATACCTTATGCCACCAGACTTGAAATTCTAGACCTAGACAACCTAGAACTACGCCGCCTTCGGTCCGATCTAAGTATAGTATATAAAATTATACATTGCAATGTCCTACCTGTCAATGAATACTTCAGCTTCAACCATAACAATACAAGAGCACACAATAGATACAAACTCATGGTAAACCGCACCAAACTTGATTGCAGGAAATACGACTTCAGTAACAGAGTGGTAAATGTCTGGAATACTCTACCTCAGGGGTCCCCAACCACCGGGCCGCGGACCGGTACCAGTCCGTGGATCATTTGGTACCGGGCCGCAAATAAAATAAAAATAAAATAAAAATGGCAGCTTTCTTCGCCTTCGGTGAATGCTGCTGGGATCAGGGATCAAGGACACAAATGAAAGAAGGGGAGGGAGGAAGCAACCAAAGCCTGTCCTGCTCTCCGGCTCAGCGGCTTCAGTTTCCTCCCGCCTCGTTCCTCTCTCAGTCGCTCTCTTGCTCCTCCACCAGCCCAGGAAGAAACTGCTTCAAAGAAGCCGGCAGGGTGGCTTTTCCTGTTGGCGCAGCTCCTCCAAAGCGCCCGTTCATCCCCACTCCGCCGCCCACAGTTCAATCCAGTGCTCCATTCTGCCTGCCTTCGTTTCTGGTTGTTTCGGAGTAGCTTTGGCTGAGAATAATAACTATTCGCCTCTTTTACTCAGCCGAAGCTGCTCCGAAACAACCAGAAACGAAGGCAGGCAGGCAGGCAGAACGGAGCACTGGATTGAACCGTGGGCGGCGGGGTGGGGGTGAACAGGCACTTTGGAGGAGCTGCGCCGACAGGAAAAGCCACCCTGCTGGCTTCTTTGAAGCAGTTTCTTCCTGGGCTGGTGGAGGAGCGAGAGAGTGACTGAGGGAGGAACAAGGCAGACACCTGAGGGATAAGGCTGAAGGAGGGAGGGAGACACCTGAGGGATGAGGCTGAGGGAGGCAGGGCTGAGAGGGGGGGCTTCTCAGCCATCCTGCAGGGACTTGTCCTGAGCCGCGGAGACAGCCGCGGGCCGCCGCCACCCAGCGCTCAGTTTTGAAGGCGCTCCTCAGCCTGGCACAGTTCCTGAATCTGCAGCTGAAACCCTCCGTTTTAAATGTCCCAATAGAAGAGAATATCTGTCGTTCAGGGTTGCAATGAGGAGGCATTGGCACTCCCTGAATTTGGTGGTTTGCTGGCAGACGTTTTATTACCCGACTAGGTAACAACATCAGATGTTATCTAGTCAGGTAATGAAACGTCTGCAAGCAAACCACCAAACTCGGACTCCTCCCCTCCCCCTCCTTGAAAAAGCGTCTCCCCCCTCCTTGAAAAAGTGTTTCTGGGTGAAACTGATCCCTGGTACAAAAAAGGTTGGGGACCACTGCTCTACCTGACTGTGGTTTCTTCCCCAAACCCGAGAAACCTTCGACTGCCTACTATTGACCTCACTCCTTTCCTAAGAGGTCTTTAGGGGGCATGCATAAGCACACCAATGTGCCTACCGTCCCTGTCCTATTGTTTCTTTTTTATTTTTATTTCTTTTATTTTTCTTATATGTATCCATTTCATGTATCCATAACTATGTTTATACTTATACCTGTTATCTTATAATTGCTTGACAAAATAAATAAATAAACAAACAAACAAATAAATAAATAAAGCCAGTTTGCTTGCACGCATGTGGCATTTTCCTTCCTGGTTTATGTCTGGAGCTGGAACAGGCTGAGAGGAAGTCAGCACTCTCTACCTGCTTCTGCATGCTTCTGCTGCTTCCAACAGGAGAATGACAGAGAGGATGGCAGAGGGCACAGCTATAACCTCTGAAGTAGGTACAGTGGAGGAGAAGCTGGTGGAGGTAGTCCTCATGCCAGAGCAAGGTAGGGAGTCAGATGTGCAGCTTAGGGAATGTGCTGCCTCCCTGCCACAGGGACAGCAGGCCAGAGATGTGACTCAGGAGCAGGCCCCAGTGGGGAGTGGTGGCATAGTTCATCAATGGCTACCAGGACTGGGCCCCAGCTGCCACATCCCAGTTATCCTGGGGTGAATTTGACCCTGTGGTGGGAACAATGGTTGACTGGAGATGATGATAATGAGGGCAGCTATACCACTGGACCTGGCAGTAAAACTATGGAGATCCTGTGTGAGCGGTATGGAGAATCCAGGGGAGGCCTCTACCTGGAAGTCATGGGACCTGGGGGTCGAGGCAGCCACCTGGTCAGCAATGCAACAGGAGCCAAAGCTGAATAATTTGCCATCTTCCAGTGTTCGATTGGCCAGTCCAAAGCTTTGACTGGATACCACCCCAGACAGGACGCAGGAGGTTCTGCTGATGGCTCAGAGTGGGTTTCATCCTTACAAACCATGACAGGGAGACTGGGACTGTTGACTGGAGTAACTAGTAGAGCAGGGGATGGAGTTCCCCAGAGCTGGGTCCTACAACATATGGGGCCCCAGCCAGGCCATCTGGGGTCCCTGACAGCACACGGGGTCCCAGCCCAGCACCAGGCCAATCAAGGTCCACCGCAGGGGACTGGCTGGCCTGTGGGATACTTGCTGTACTCATCGCCCATGGAATGCTCTGCCCTAAAAGTCACCTTCAATGGGGATCCTGAGCACCTGGCTCTTTTCCTAAGCTAGGTGATTAGCCACCTGAATCGATATGGCCACTTCTACTGTCACAGTGGACGATGATGGTGGTGGTGATGGTGGTACTAGGGGGAGAGGAAGCCGAGTGGGTGGCAACCCTCCATAATGAACATGCTGGTGAGTTGGCAGACATTGGGCCCTTCCTGGAGGTACTGTGTGATCAGTTTGAAGATGTGACCAGAGTCCACAGAGGGGAAACTTCTCTTGCCACAACAATGAGGCCGGTCTGCAGGGGAATACATCCGGGACTTCCACAGGGCTGCCGGTAAGGTGAGGGGTTGGCCTGAGCACCTATTGGCCCATTATTTTAAGGTGGGTCTGGACCAGAACCTATGCCAGGCATGCACCTATTATGGCCTACCACACTGGCTGGCTGAGTGGTACCAGGCAGGGGCTGAACTGTGAGAGTGTCGATCCAAGGGGGAGTTCGGTGTTGGACCACAAAGTCCAGGGGTGTTCAGTGTGGCCCCACAGCGGGTTGGGGAGAGACCATCCATTGCCAACTGAGCAATCCCCATTCTGGTGCAGGGCCCCAGGAGGGATCACCTGGCCACCACTGAAATGTTTCCATTGCGTGGCCAAGTGCCTAGTTTCCACCCTGCAGGCCAAAGCAGAGTCTCCTCAGCTGAGTCAAGCAAAGAAAACTCCACTGAAGACACCTGAGAAGTCCAGAGCAGTGAACTAGGCAGTGGAGGTGCCAATGTCCCCGGCCATGGAAGGGGAGGGGACAGCAGTTGTAGATGATCTTTGCTTCATTGCAGGTAAACAAATTTGCAAATAAGTTGAAGAAGAAATTTGAATTAAAAAATTTAGGAGAAATAAAAAATTATCTTGGTGTAGAGATACATAAAACTGAGAAAGGTGGTTATAATATCTGTCAACAAAGGAAAATTGAACAGTTGTTGGAGAGATGTAATATGAAAGATTGTAATACTGCTCCAACGCCTATGAGTACAGATTTTCATAACAGTTTGGGTGAGGATGAAAATGAAGCCTGTGATCAGGAGATATATCACTCAGCAATAGGGAGCCTATTGTATCAGTCACAATGGTCCAGACCAGACATAGCTTGTGCAGTAAGCATTTTGAGTCACTTTATTGCTGCACCAATGCAATTGAATTGGATGGGTGTAAAAAGGATTCTCAGGTATTTCAAGGGAACTGTTAATTTAGGTCTTCAAATACAGGTGTCTGAAGAATTAAAATTGAAATGCTATGTTGATAGTGATTATGCAAATGATGTAAAAACTAGAAAGTCCAATTCTGGGATTGTGATATTGTTTAGAGGGGCTTTAATTGTTGGAAGTTCAGAAAGCAAACAACCGTAGCTATTTCTACTGTGGAGGCAGAATTTATTGTGTTGTCTGAACTCTGTTCAGAGATAACTTGGTATGTACAACTGTTACAGGATTTAAATATAAAGGTAACTGAGCCTATCTTAGTTTATGAAGACAACGTTTCATAGCATTAAATGGCTACAGGTGACAGAGTAAAGAGTAGAAGCAAGCATGTGGATATTAAATATTGTAATGTAAGAGAAGACATCAAAAATAAATTGATTAGCTTGCTTCACTGTGCATCAGAAGACAATTGGCTTAACATAATGACCAAGCCATTGGGTGGAGTACACCATGGGAAAAATATAAAGTTAATTGGATTTATGTCTATGCCAGTTATGAAGGGAGGAATGTCAGAGTAGATTCATGAACTGGAATAGAGCTTAGTAACAAGGTCGGCCAATGAGAGCTGAATTGAGGGCTGAAGGTTAAAGAGAGAATCTGGGCGTGATTTATCTCTGTTCTGTGCTCAGCTCTAAAGTGAAAGAGAAACTAACTTGCTTGCTTATCTGCTGAAGTTGAGTTTATTTTATTTTATTTATTTGTCAAGCAAGTATTAGATAACAGGTATAAGCATGGTTATGAATACATGAAATGGATACGAATAAAAAAGAAACAATAGGACAGGGGCGGTAGGCCACTGCTATGGCAGTAGATAGCTTTTTGAAGAATTAGGCACCTATTCCATCCAGTCCAATAGATAGATATGGTTTTAGATTGCATGGTGCTTTTTCAACATTATCTTCTGTAAAATCGATATGTATTAGATCATTGTAGTTGTTTGTGATTTGACTAGGAATTATTGGGCATTGATCCTTTGCTGTTTACAAATACTGAGCCAAAGAATGTGTTAAAGAGGTTGGCTTTAATAGTGTTATCGTTGCAGTCTTTACCATGAGGTCCTTTCAGGGGTGGGATGGACCTTTAGTCTTTTAGTTTGTTGTTTTCAAAATTGTAGAAAGCCTGGGTGGAATTGGTTTTCCTCTTGTTTAATGTGGTAATTGGTGCATTCAGTCTTTATCTGGTGGCATAAATTTTTATATTGGCTTTTGAAGTTGGCAACATGACTAGATTTGTTTTTCTGCCAAAGTGATTTCTTTTTGGATTGGAGCTTCCTTATTGTTATGGGTAATTTGTTTTTCCTGGTTTTGGGAGTTGCTATTGGTACATATAGTTTGATGACTCTTTTGATTTCAAGTAAAAATGTGTTGTAATGGTCTTCAACAGTATTGCATCCAGTGAATAGAAATTGCCAATCAAAAGATGAGGAATCACTGTCTATAAGATCATAGTTGTCTTTTTTGAAGTTATAACTGGGGATCCTGTCATTATGGTGATTTTTGTGAGGATGTATGTTGAGACAAAAGTCAATCATGCTGTGGTCACTGTTGGAAAAGGGTTCATTAATTTGTATTCCATAAATTGAATTCAAACTGTTGCAGAAGATGAGATCAAGGCAGTTGTTAAGTCATTAAGATTTGTTACAGCATTGTAGAAAGTTGCATGTATGGGTTCAGTCATACATTTGTATAGGGTCCAGTTAATACGAGGTAGATTGAAGTCACAAAGAAAGATAAAAGCATGTGGGCAGGAGGTTGCCCATGTTAGTAATGAATTTAGCTTGTTTACATGTTTGATGTCATAATCAGAGGCTCTGTAACATAGTAAGAATCAAAATGTAATATTTAAAGACAGTTCACAGACGATGGTCTCCGGAAGAGCAAGCTCCTGGGTAATTTTGATGTTTTTTAGAGTAGGGACTTTTTATAGAAGATAGCAACACTACCTCCTCTATGGATTTCACGATCTGATCGGTAAACATGATAGTCTCTTACTGTAATAATGGAGTCAGGGAGGGATGCGTTGAGCCATGTTTCACAGACAAATATGATGTCAAATTTAGCCATATTTAGTAAGAGGAGAAATTCAGGTATTTTATTTACAAGGCTTCTTGCATTGAGTAACTTGCATTTAAGGCCAGTTGTAGTTGGAATAGAGGTAGTTAGGGCCATGCATGCCTAGTTTTGGGTGGTGGTGGATTGGATGAAGTAGGGTTGGATGCTGAGTTGTGGGTTGTGTGACTTACTTTTGATACAATCAGCACAGTAGTCAATGTACCGATCCTTCTCTTCATTATCTAGATGATTTTTGAGTTCTGTGTGGAGTTCACAGGAGTAGATTCTTTGCAGTATGGATAAGTCTGGTCATGAGCAAAGTTTGTTATGGGTGGTATTCATTTTAGCAATGGCGTTTATTGTATGAATGAATATTTGTTTGCTGGACTCATTTTTGCAAACAACTCTACAAAATCTTGGGGCCACTGAGCTGTCATTGTATTTGAACTCAGGGCCATCTCTGGTTATTTCAATGATATCTTCAGGAGAGATGTTTGTTATATTGGAGTTGCTTATGATGTTGCAAACTTTGGTGATATCAACTGATTCATTGGTGTCTTCACGACCAAATTAAATGGCATTTGGACATTTCTGATCATGTTCCATGATGTCTCTGATGAGTAAGGGGATATCATTTGTGGTATTATTTGGTGGGATAGTGATTATTTGTGGCTGTGGTTTGGTAGTTATTTTTGGTTTTAGTTGTGATAGTAGTTGAGGTAGTAATTGTGGTAGTGGTTGTTGAGTTGAGATTTGATTTTGAGCTGATAGATATTCGCTTATCTGTGCTGTATTTTTTTTTCAAGAGAGATTAGGCTTGCTTGTATAGATGTTTCAAAATGTGTTACTAAGCATTCTTCTATTGAGTGCATGAATGATTCTATGCTTTCAACTCTGTCAGGCAGGGTACTTGGTTTGTTTAGCTTAGGTAAACAAGATGGACATAGACAAGGAATTGTATCTGATGTTTTTAGGAGATCAGCTAGGCTTTTAGTTAAGTTTAAGTAGGCGAGGTGGGCTTGATTGTCACATAGGTGGCATTTAATGTTGTTTTCATTTTCATTGATGGTTTCAAGACATTTGAAGCATGTGCAGGAGTCTGGGAGGTCATTGGTAGAGATATTATTCTTTTGTTGATGTTTGGTGGAGGTTTTGGAGGTTTTGGCTGGCATGGTCAATGACAATAGTACATTAAACAATTATAATAGCTAAATTAATATGACAGGTACAGTTACTTAATGAATGTTGGTAATTAATATATGTTAATTGATAGGTTAGAGAACAAATCAACCATAAGGTTACTTATTACTAAAAAAAGGAGCTTTGTTAGTGTTCCGTGGAAGATGCTTTAATCAGTTACGTTTCATTAGATCATGGAGATGTTCTAATCAGCTGCTTGAGAGATTTGAATGGGGAAGATTTGAATGAACTCTCCAATCCTCTGCTTGGGAGTTTTGAATGGGTGAGATTTGGGTGGGGATTTAAATGGAGCTTGTCCAATCAGCTGAGTGGGGATTTAAATGTCTAATCAGCTGGGTAATGTGCTTAAAACATGTCTGCTTCTGTATGAGTTTGCTTCATGTTGGAGAAATCTAGAACTGGTTTTGTAAAATTTACTTAATATGTTTATAAAGACGTTAAATGAAGCCTCAGTCATCTGTGTTTATTTTTCGGGCACTGATTTATGTTGCAAAACTCTGAACAGAAGCAACCTGGAATTAAGGAGAAACTTCCTAACAGTAAGGACAATTCACCAGTGGAACAGTTTGCCTTGAGAAATCATGGGATCACTTGAGGTTTTTAAAGAAGATACTAGACAGTCACTTATCTGAAATGGTATAAATTTTCCTGCTTGAGCAGGGGGATGGACTAGAAGACCTCCCTTCCAGCTCCTATTCTGTTTTGTTCTGTTCTGTTCCATTCCATTCTAAACTAGACTTGGCCTATTTTGCTTTCTAGGAAGATTCATTGTATTCAATATCCCAGACTTCTTTTTATTTTTATTTTACATATTCAATGTACTTTTAAGAGTCATGCTTAAGAGTGCTGACATCTATTATGCCTAAGTCTTTCTCATGGCTCACTCACTCTTTAGTGCTCAAGAATCTACTCTATCACTCTTTATCCCTGCATAGTGGAAAACAAGGAGCTGCCTTGGAGCTCTGAATCTTTCTTGAATCTCCAAATAGTTGTCTTGCCTTCAACCCACCATTCCATTGCTTGGGGGTTTTTCATGTAATGATCCCATATTATATAAGTCAGGGTCCCTGTTTTATCAAATATTTCATATTTATTTATAAATTAGAAACTGTCAACCTACAAGACAAAACACATATTTATTTCCAATAATTACTGTTAACCTAAATGTATCTTATCATTAAAAAAATAAAATTGATAGAAATCTGAAGCCCAAGTGGTTTATTTGGGTTTTTAGAAGCACAGAGAGATGTAGTTAGGCTAGAATCAAACTAATTTCCAAACTATCTTCATAATATTATAAGAAGAGTTCTCAATTGATTGAATTGATTGCATATACATGAGAGAAGTAATGTATCTCAATAATTGTGATAACAATTTTTTGCTTCTGCTTTGCACTGAGATTGTCCCAGTTATATTAAATATTGAAAATATTTTTCAAATTATGGACACACCCCATTCTGAGTACTGCCCCTGGTTCTGAGCAGCACACTTGAAGAATAATACAAATAAATGCAAATTGAACATATGAAAATAAAAGAACCAATAAGGATAAATGCACTGGGAATCAACCTAAAAGGAAACGTTGGGGAACATGTGTAAATTGTCCTTTCAAATTCCTAAAGAGGAATAACCAGAAGATGACCATCATTTCTTCTCTATCATCTCAAAGTACAGGACACAGAATAATGATTTTAAATTATAGGAAGATAAACTTCCATGGAATGTTAACTTCCCAGTAGTAAGTACAATTTAAAACTGGAAGGCATAGTGAATGCAGCTGGCCCCTCTTCAGTGGAAGTATTTCAAGAGAAACTGAATAAATATACTTGAGGATGCTTTACTTTTGTATTTTTGTATGGAACAAAATTAGGATGTGGATTTTAATGATTCCTTTCATTTTAATAATTGAGTGGTTGAAGATTCATTTTCAAAATATGTCATGTGTCATTGTTCCGAGTAGTGAACTCAGGAAGTCAGGACTCTGACACATTTTGCAGGTTTAAGAGATCCTTTATTGATTACACCATATCAGCACTTAAAAAGGAGGGACTTCCAGTTGGCGTTGTGGCAGGAATGGCTGGAAAATAGCAGAGCTCTGCCGAGCTCCATGAAAACCAGCCAGCAACTGCTGCCGGGAGACTCTACAAGGTCTTAGCCACCCTGGAGGGGTGTGAAGAAAGGAGAGGTGCTTTGTTGACCATAATTTCCATTAAATCTGAAGAAAGTCTGCCAAATGGCAGCAGGGATGATGGCCATTTTGGCAAGTCACAAACTGTCACAACTGGAACAATGAGATTTGTACTGGAGTGGCGCAGAGATAGACCATTGAAAATGGGTGGGACAGCTTCCAATTTTTATGCTAGAGATCTAACCCAAGTTAAAGAATTCCAAAAAATAATCTCCAAATAACAAGAAAGCAGTGCTTGGATACAGGGATAAAGATTAAAGACTCAGAAGTGAAAGAAATGTTTAATGGAAGCTTTAAAACATATAAAGCTTGTGAAAGATTCAACAATCACTGGGAGAAAGTTGCCTTTTTATTTTTATTTTTAATCCTCTCTCAATCTGTTTGACAATCAGCTGTTTGATGCTGTCTAATGCTGGAATTAGGAGGAAGGGAGCTATCTACTGAAGGAAAAAGCATTACAATGGGGGAACCTAACTGAAAGTGACAATTGTTTAACACAAATAAATGAAACAACAGAAAGTAAATAACATCTGGGAGGCCACCTGATGTTGATTCTATTTTGGTAGGCAACTTGGATGTTTGGAAACATTTAGTGAGCTCTCTGAAAATCTCTAAGAAAACTTGAACTGCAAATAAATAGATCTCTATTAAAACTGTTTACTGAATGGTGGACTTGAAAAACTGGAGGAAATTTGGTGGGCCAGTTTGGATTTGAATTACTTAAGCTACCTGATAGAACATCCTATGAGATAAAAAAAAAAAGGAAAGTGATGAAAGAAAAAAGAAAAGAACTAAAACTAAATAAGACTTTAAAATTTGGGCAATTGGGAAGAAGCAAATTGAAAAATTACAAAGGCAGTATTTTATAATTACCAAATAACTTTTAAGAACTATAAACTTAGGGGACTTGGAGGTACAATTCTGGGATTGATTAAATTTTAGTAATTTTGGAGTTTTCAGATATTGGGATATTGGAGCCCTAGGGGTGTATGGAGTAATTTTTAATATACTAAATTCTTGCAGAATGACTCAACAGGGGACAATAGAGGTGTATAAAGAAATGTTATCGATGCTTATAAGTTTATGAAACTGTGATAAAGAATCATAAGGAGATAATGGGATTGTCCAAAGAAAAGATGTGAGTGTAGAAGATGAACATAATACTCAGAAAATAGATGAGAAACCAGAAGGAGTGGGTTAGGAAAACAAAACAAAACAAATTGCAAGAAGATGAAGATATTGAAGGGACAAGAATAATAAGTATGAATCAAATAGATAATTCTTTTACAATAGAAGAGGAAAAAAGGGAAGTCTCCCCAAAATAATGAAAGAGCTGTGGATGGGTGCTCAAATGATGCAGCAGAAGGAGACAAGGGGTAAGCCAGAGGGAATATTTAGTTGGTATAAAAATGGTAGAAAGAAAAATAAGATCCCAAGAGAGAAATATAAAAGAGGGATCAAAAAGTCAATAAATGATGACATCTCAAAAAAAAGTAAGAGATGATGGATAGAGATAAAATACCTTTCAATATGGTGAATGTATTAGAAATTAGAAGAAGTAGAAAATATAAATTGGAAAAATAGTAGAACATATATATATAGATAATATAATTTACTATAATCATAAGCAAATTAAGGTTAGAAGGTGGAAGTCTATGATGTGGTAACCTAACTGTATTGTTATTATTAACGATGTGATATTGAAATGTATAATTTTAGGGGATTGGAGATATAATCCCAGGATTGATTAAATTTGGTTAATGATTGGTCTTATTTGTGTTTTTAAACAATTGGGATATTGGATTTATGGTGGGGTATTGAGTAATTTTAAAAATATTAAAATATTCGTGATTTAACAGGGAATATCAAACATAGTGCATAAAGAAATGTTATTGAAGCTTATAAGTACAATGTGCAGGTTAAGGCCAGACATTGGAAGATTAGGATTATGCATACCTAATTGTATTATTACTGCTAGCATTGTGTAGAAATATATATTGACCCAGTCAATATACTGTATTCAAAATATGTATGTGTCAGATCCGTGTATCTGCCATTCTTTAATGGAAGAAGAGGGGACGTTGATACAAGTAATCCTTTTTAATGTAACCTTAATATCTTAATTCTTGTATTGAATCTGTATAACTTGTACATGATATACAACTGGGGACTGGAGCCCATATGCCTGGAAACTTGTCACCTCTTGGAGAGAGAGCAAGAGGAGAAGGGACCATAAAAATTCCTGGGAAGGTCTTGGGACACTTCCGCTTGCCAGCCTTGGTGACAGCAGGGATTTGCGTTTCTTCGCGATCCCTGCTGTGCTCACCGTCTTGGTGCCTCCGATCCAGATGGATTTGGAGGATAAGGCTGCCTTGTAGGGACAGCCGAAGATAGGGAGGATCTGGGAAGGGGTATGGGGGTGCCGCAGACCCCCCCGCACCCAGTTTAAACCTCCTTCTCTCAAGACGCTGTAGCGACGGTCTTATGGCCGCCATGAAGAGGCTGGCATCCGGGATAAGATTGCGCAGGAGGGGTGCTGAAGGAGGAAAAAAAAACAGAGAAAGCTTTTGGCTGAACCGGGACAACAATTAACATCTGAATACCCTGGAACTTTGGCTTTTCAAATGATTTATTGTTTTTCCAAAGGATCGTTAAGCTGCAGTGGATGAGTAAGGGAAAACCTTTTCTTTTTCCTCACTTTCCTTCCCATGGAGGCAGCAGATGGAAACCCGAAACACCCGTATTGGCAATAGAAGGTATTAACTTTTAAAATTATAAAAAGGGGAAATTATATTTTCAAATATTGATTCTTTAAAACTCAAACCTTTTTGCTTTAAGGGGGAAGGAAGAGAGATAAAATGATTTATACTAACGTTTGTTGAAGGAGACTGCTTGGAGTTTTATAAGACTAGAGACTAAACTGTAATAAAACTTCCAAAAAATGTCTTGGAATTTTGTAATTGAATTCTCCCCCAGGAAGAGCAAATGACTTTGGGACTTTAACTATCTTTTGAAAGACTAAGAAAACATTTGGACTGCTTAAAAAAAATAAAATAAATCCTTTTCTGTTCACAATGGTGTCTTTTGAAGAATTGAAAATGCAGTTTGAAAAATTAAGACAGGAGGAAGATGGCTCTTTTGGATCTATTTTTGGCTTTTTAGAAATGGCGATTTGTGCTTACCAGGAAATGCAACAAGAAAGAGGCTGGGACGATGAAGAAGAAGCCATCTTTAATGGACATATGATTTCAAAAAAGGGTAAAAAGGAGAAGAAAATCAAGAATTTAGGCTCTAAAAAAACAATTAAGAAAGGGAAAAGAAAGGTGAAAAATCGATATAATGATAGAAAGCAATGGAAAAGAGGAATGCAACAGAGAGGGGAGATTAAAAAGTGGGAGATTGAGAGGGGGGGTAAAAAGGCTAGAATTGATAAGGAAGGAAGAGACAAAGCAAAGGGAAGTTATAAGGACTTTAAACAAGATGTTGTTTGTTTTGTTTATAAGCAACTTTTTTTTCAGAGACAAAGGGTAAAATAAAGTTTTAATAGAGATTCTGCAAAGGTACACAAGACTGCATTTTATATTTGTATTTGAAATATGTGTTAATAAAATATTGTAGGGACTGTGTAATTGATGTGTATTTAACTAATTTGTTAGGGAATACTATTTTTAATATCTATAAGAATATTACGTTTGTTTTTTTTAAAAAAATGTTATTTAGAATGTACTAAGCAGAATCAGAATAGAAATAATGTTTAATTTTAAGTGTTGAATTTGGGGGGAAAATAGAAAGGTGTCATACTTCAACCAGTTATTACAGGGACAAGATTGTGTTCAAGAGAAAGATAAATGGATGATTGAAAAAGAACGGACAAAAAATACAAGTGAAATTATTTAAATTGAGATTAAATAAATAAAGTAGAATTAAGAGAGTGAAAGAGGGGAGAAGATATCTGTAAAACGTAGAATCTTTAACAGGATATGAAATAGTATATAAGCTGAGCATGAATTTAATTTAAGTCTGTACCAAAAGTTATAACCCGGGGTTAAGCCGCTTTCTAAAAAGAAGTTTTATATTTTTTATGTTATGTGTTTGTTAGTTTATATTTGTTTATTGAGGAGTAATACTGGATAAGAACATATGAAATAGTAACAATATGAAATATAGTAAGATGAAATATATGAATGAATAAAACTGAATAGAAATAAAGGAAGAAACAGTAAGAAGGTGGAAAACAGTAATAAGATATGAAGTTGAATATATAAGATGCTTATTAAGTTATGTGTGGAAATGTGATAATTTAGAATTATATTGTACTTAAATGAGATGTCTTATTTGTTTTGTGAAGTAGTTGTTGGAAAAGATGTCTTATGTTCTTATGTCTCATGTTTTGTTTGTGTACTGTTTTTTTTTTTGAAAATTAATAAAACTTTATAAAAAAAAAAAATTCCTGGGAAGGTCTTCTCAACTACATTCCCAGAAAAAAGGGGTGGGGGAAATTAACATGTTACTTCTTTGTATTGACAAAATCCACACCTGACAAAGTGGGGTGGGGTTTCTAACTCCCTTTATCTAAGCTGCATGCCTGGAGGCATATTAGCCCTGCTTTGAACATCACCTGGATCTTTTTCCTTTTCAATAAAGAATTCCTTTTGAAATACCCAGTATTCAAATGTTCATATTGTCCAAAGGGGAGAGAGTCTGGGCTTTACAGTATGGATAGTTAAATGAAAGTTACAAATAAAGCATATATAAAAAATAAAGGTGAAGCTAGCTCTAAATTATTCCCACACTCAAGGATAGTTAAAAGAACACACTGGCTGGGACTTGTGACTAGACAGCTGAGACACCACATTCCTGAGTCCCCCCATGCCCTTCCCTCTTAAATGGCAACCAAGAAATGAAGCAGAAGTAAGCATGTCTTCAACTGAAGTCATTTTGCAGGTTGACACCATGAATAAAATGTACTTCCAAATGTTTGAGAATTTAAGTTTGATAACAGCAACCAACTGATCAAATTCCTTTTCTGACTAAATATATCCATGTTCTGTATGTGTGCAGCAAATGGAATAGCATAATAAAGTGCCAGCCATTTTAAGCGTCTGCAACACATAATCAATTTATATGAAATCCACACTATAAAACCCATTGTTGAACTACAATTTAGCTAAGGTTAATCCTTATGAGAAGATAGAGCAAAACCTTTCTATCAGAATATTTGTAGAGAACCAGATGCTTCAAAAGATTTCTGAAACTGATCAACAATGGAAGATTGTTATTACCTAATTAATTTATTTATAGAATATTAACCATTACAGTGCACGTTCAAGATTCAGAGAAACTCCATCCATACAATTCTGCTCAGTAGGAGACAATGTTCTCTGCTGACAAAACTCAGATTGCAAGCCTTACTTCATTAGAATGCCCTTGGTGACTGAACATACTCCAAGGTCAAGTCTGTTTCCTAGCAACAAATGAGATCTGATTAATTCTTTTGTGGGTGTGACATACACCACACTGATGTGTGTGATTCTGTGTGAAGTTATACTATTTGTGTAGTGGCAGGAAAGCAAGTAACAATTATTAGCTGAAAGACATTGCATACATATGCATAACAATGGCATCATTAGATGTATAAATAATCATGGGGAAAATGTGACTTTCAATTTGTAAGGTTAACCTGAGGCTGTGGGTTTTAAAACTAAGTTTCTTCACATTCCAGCTGAAGCTTATTAGATGATTTTGGAGTTAAAAAGCATGGAACCTAGTAGTAGTAGTAGATTAGTAGTCCAAACAGTTGTGTATTTGGTTTTTATGGTTAATGTTATCATTGCTTTTCACTTCACTTCTCAAAATTGGCAGCATGCTTAAGGAAAACTTACTTATAAAGGGGTAATCATTTTATTTTCTGAGATATAAATCATAATATACTGGAGGAATACTGTGCTTCATTTCATCATCATTACTGTCCCTGAGGCTATATTACAAATCTAAGACTTAACCATACTAATGAGAATATTTGAAATGGCTTCTTGAAGTTCTAGAAAAACCACCTCCAAGCAATGGCTAAAATGGTAAAAAACTTAGAAAAGATTTGTCTTTTAGCTTTGGAAAGTTCTCTAGAGGGTAAAATATAATATTTACAATGCACAAAGTCACTGTCATCTCTACAGGCAATATCTCCATCTGTCAATGTCTAATGAGCTGTGTAGTGCCATTCCTGATGCTCTGCTAGGAATGATCAATAATACATTCGATATCATTTCTTTTATTTACAAATGTGCACAGCAGGGTAGAGGGAGCCATATTAGATGGGGAGATTAGGGGAGAGAGAAAGCATAAAACCTTCTTTCCTTCCCCAAAGCTGAGCTGGTTTGATTGTTATGGGTATGGGTGTTATTTAAGAAAAGTTCCATTTCTTTTTATCCCCTTTTCTTTCTTTTCATTTTTTAAAAATATTCAGTTTGTTATTTCAAAGCAGCTCTCATGGGGGTGGGGTGGGGTGGGACAACAGAGTATACACAAATGGAAAGGAACGGCAGGCTAAATATTAAGTTTGAGATCATTTTACAACTCAACTGAAGCAATAGAAAGCGCCCAAAAGAAACTCCCTGAGGTTCTGAAAATGGCAAGAAACAGAGAAGTTTGGCTGAAGCCCAGACTTAGCATAATGTTGCCCTGCTTTGTCTTGCACCATTCTTCTCAGCCCCTGCATGAAGCTTTCGGTTGTTAGGCATTAATTTTACATTTTTCCCTTTGCAATTCAGAAAGACTAATGAAATACAGAACTGTCTCCCCTGAAGAAATGACTACCCATTGTGCTGGGATAGAAGTTGGTGGGGGAAGTATTAATATTACTTTAGAAAAGATCTGTTCTTTTAAAGAAAAAGGCCTAGAATGAGCTGTTACATGTGTGCAATACCCCTCGCTGCAATGATTACTTGTTTTTAGAGGTTGTTTTAAAAGTTGATGGTGCAGTTTGTGAAAATTGAGGACCGAAAATGTTGCTTCTGCAAACTCTGGCTTAGAAATACAGTTTCAAGTGGGGAAAAGCTCAATATGTCTTATTCTGCTTATTTGTTTTCATTTCCTCTCCATTTTGTCTTTATTTTGCTGAAGTTCTGTATCACAAATATATGGGTTTTTTTTTCTGACTAGCCTGTGGCTTATGAGTCAAGTTCAGGTGGTTTGAAAGTTCATTTCTGCCAAAGAAAAAAAGAGTGCCTCATGGAAGTTACCCATCAAGCAGCTTTGATAGTCTTCTGCTCAAAATAAAGTTTGTTTTTGTTGTGATCTATTTTCAAGAGTCACTTAGATGAGCTGGGTGGGTAAACTTTTGATAAATAAAAATAAATAAAATAAATCGTTATTGTCAGATGAGGAAGACAGCTAGGAAGAAGTTGTCCAAGAACATACTGCTTTCCTGCCTTGCATCCAGCAGACTGAACCAGGTGAGAAGTTTCTTCTACCCAGCCCTCACATACTAACTTCTGTAGAAATACTTAAACTATATCTAAATATACATCCACGAGATTATATTTTTATGGTATAGGTAACTAGAGACTTGCTTTTTAAAGATGCTAATGGATATCAGTTGAAATCAAATGGCTGTGACTGAGAGCAGCTTAAGAGGATATAGAGGGTCTAGGAAACATAATGGAACTAGCGTAATGGAAATCTAGAGAGTAGATACTTGATTTATTGGAGACCTGGAGGACAGATACTTGATGTTCTATCTCCAAGACAAAGCAGACTTGGATACCGGAGTTGAAATCAGCTCTTTATTAGCAACCAGTAACTTCAACTGAAGTCGAGCCACGGCAGCCTTTTTTATAGCGGCTGCTCGCAGCTCGCAACCAATGGCATGTGTTTAAACTTCCTGCCGCTTATGCAGCCAATCGGAACTTGTTGTTCTTAACCAATTGTTATGCTGTATTAACTAACCAATAGGAATGTAGTATTAGAAGTCTGTATTTGAATACACTACACCCCTCCCCTCTTGGTTCGCTCCAACGTTACGTGACATAATCACGCAGGTAGGTGGGGCTCTTGTGAGTCCTAGTTGACCTGCGCAGTTCAGTCCCTGTGTTGGTTTCCACTGGTTCGGACAGGCCTGCTGTCCTTCCCGTTCTTCTCCTAGGAACCTCCTGGAAGGATGCCTCGGCCATGCCACTCCCGCCGTGCCTTGTTGGGTTGATTGGACGGTCGGCGTGGTCTCCCTGCATTATGTGCGGGCAGGTCGAGTTGGCTTGGCTGCTTCTTTCCTGGGGTTCCTTCAGCTCTTTTTTCTCGAAGTCTTCTAATCGTAAGTGATTTTTATTTTTTTCTGGGTTCTCGGTTTCTGGTTGGTGGTTTGTAACTGGACGATTTTCATTTTCTTTATTATTCAAGAGTTCCCCCCCCTCTGGATTTTTTATTATTATCTGGGGGTGCCTGGGAAAATATTTGTTCCAAGTTTCGGGGAACATCGGTGCTTCGTTCGATGTGTTGCGACCGTAGTTGATCGATGTGTCATTTCCATGATCTGTGTCAGCTGTTTCTAGCCAGTATGAACGAGGGCCATTGATTTGTGTGATTGTTGCTGGTAACCATAGTGGTTCTCCGGTAAGATTTTTTGCATATACTAAGTCACCTGGTAAGAAAGAGCAGTACTTTCTGGAAGAGTCTGGTGGCTTTTTGGGGTTGTAAGTGGGGTTCAGTCTATCCAAGTAGGAATGCAACTTTCTTCCCATCAACAGTTCAGCCGGGCTCTTGTTTGTTGCCGTGCATGGTGTTATATGCTGGATGGTAAGCATGGTGTTGACTTTTTCTTGCATGTCATTTCCGTCAAGCTTTTCTAATGCTTCTTTCGTATAACGAACCATATGTTCCACTTTTCCTTTCGCTGCCGGATGATCTCACGCTGTCAAAGCGTGTCTTATTTCATGTTCTGCTAGGAATTGTTCAAAAGCCAAGGCTGTAAACTGTGCCCCGTTGTCTGATACTACTACATCTGGTAGACCGTGGGTGGCGAAAAGGTTTTTAAGTTGTTTGGTGACGGCTTCTGTTGTTGTTGAATTCATGATAACGACTTCCAACCAGTTCGAATAGGCATCCACCATGATTAGATAAGTATACCCTTTTGTGGGGCTGGCAAAGTCCATATGGATTCTTGACCAGGGGCCTCTGGATGTCTCCCAGTCAAGAACCGGTGCTGAAGGGGTGGGTGGGTCTGGATGATTGGCATTTGTTACATGTTTTAACCCAGGTTTCAATGTCTTTATCTATTCCTGGCCACCAAACGTAGCTTCTGGCCAGGGACTTCATGTTTACCATGCCCAGGTGTCCTTCGTGTAACATGTTTAGCACGTCTTCTTGTAATTTTTGTGGAACAACCACCCGGTCTCCCCACAAAATGCACCCCTTTTCAATTGATAATTCAGTTTGCCAGTTTTTAAAAGGTTTAAAAGTCTCGGTTTTTACGTTTTCCGGCCAACCACATCCCACCCAGTTCAGTATTCGGGCCATCAGTGCATCTTTAGCCATTTCCCTTGCGATGTCCGATGCGGTGATGGGCCAATTTGGGACCGTTTCAATTTGTAGGGTCTGCGTGGTGGGAGCTGGATCGTTATCATGACCTGGTAGTGGTGAACGGCTTAACGCGTCTGTGTGGGGTATGGCTTTCCCTGGGCGATAAATGAGTTTGTAATTGTAGGCTGTGAGAAATTCTGACCATCTTGTCATTCTTGGGGACAGGATATTGGGGGTGGCCCTGTCTCCGGCTAGGATTCCCAATATAGCGGTTTGTGGTGGGTAATTAAAGAAAATGTCCTACCGTATAGGTATTCGTGGAAATGTTTCACTCCCGAGATGGCTGCCAAGGCTTCCCTGTCCAGTTGGCTGTAGTTCCTTTCGGTCTTGGACAGCGTCTTGGAATAAAAGGCGATCGGTGCTTCTCTGCCATCTGGTAGTGTGTGGCTAAGTATTGTGCCTATGCTGAAGGGTGAAGCATCGCAGGTGACAGTTAGAGGTAGTGTGTCATTGTATTGGATCAATACAGATTTTGATGTGATTAAGTCTTTAATTTTTTGGAATGCTGTTTCCTCTTGGTGACCCCATTTCCAAATGGCTTTTTTACCGAGGAGTCTATGCAGTGGTTCTGGTTCTGTGGCAGAAAGACATGATAAAAATTAATGAGTCCCCAAAATGCTTGTAAATCCATTTTGTTTTTGGGTCTGGGAGCTTCCTTTATCGCTTGTATTTTTTTTTTGTTTTTGTGGGGTGGATTCCTGCTTCATCAATAAGGTATCCCAGGAACTCGACCTGGTTTGTGGCAAGTTGGCATTTTTCTTTTTTAACTTTGAGTCCTGCTTCTCTAAATTTTGCCAAAACTGCCCTTAATCAGTCTTTTAGTTGTTTTTTTGTTTTCGGCTGATATTAGTACATCATCAAAGTAGGGAACCACCCCTTTTAATCCTTGGAGGAGGCGTTCCATTAGGCTCTGGAAAACGCAAGGGGCCATGCTAACACCGAATTGTAATCTATTGCGTTTAAAGGCTCCTCTATGCATTACGATGGTTTGCGCCTCTGTTGTCTCAGGATCAATGGGTAATTGTTGATATGTCTGTGCAAGGTCGAGCTTCGCAAAAGTCCTTCCTCTTCCCAGTGAATGCAACAGGTGTTGGACTACCGGAATGGGATATGTGCTCTGTTGCAATGCATGGTTCAGGGTGGCCTTATAGTCACCACAGATGCGCACGGACCTGTCAGGTTTTATAGGAGTCACAATTGGGGTTTCCCATCTGGCGTGGTCGGTTGGCTCTAGCACCCCGTGAGCGATGAGCTTGTTCAGTTGCTCGTCAATTTTTGGTCTTACTGCAAATGGTACCTGTCTGGCTTTGAGCCTGATGGGGGCTACGTTCGGGTTTAAGCTAAATGATATAGGGGTCCCACGGTACTTGCCTAAAGTCCCGTTGAATACGTCATGGAATTCCTCCATCAGATCTTTCTCCCAGTCTGTCATGGTGACACAGTTGACTCCTGTCACTTCGATTCCGAGCGGTTCGAACCATTCTAACCCGAGCAGGCTGGGGCGATCTCTGTCAACGATGGTTAATGGAAGAATCTCGGTGTGTTTTTTAAATCTTACTTTGAAATGTCCCAGTCCCACTACTGGTATCTTGTTACCCTGGTAGTCCTTGATGATCAGGCTTTGCTCTTTGAGTTCTCTACGTTTTATGTCTGGTATCAAACTTTTTATTGTGTCCCATGATACCATTGATAAATATGAACTGGAGTCTACTTCCATTTCACATGGCTCGCCTTCTATCAGGACGTTGATTCGAACCTTCTTAGTGTTTGTTGTTCTGGCTGTCCCAATAGTGATTGTCTGATGCGTTTCTTCCTTTTCGTTGAGCTGTTGATTTCTATGATCTCGGCTCCAGCGACTTCCGGTTGGCCTTTCTTTGTTTCTGGGGTGGTGGTATTGCCATGTCTCTTTGGACTATAGCTCTTTTTGTTTCAGCAGACCCTCGCAATGTGCCCCCATTTTTTGCAATGCTGACATGTGGTATCCAAGAATTGGCATTCAGACCTCGGATGGTTTCCGCCGCAACCCGCACACTGAAATTCAGGTTTTCTCCCTCGTCTCTCTCTCCGGTTCCTTTCTGAATGGAGTCTGTTTACCTCCTCGTCTTCATCTTCGAAATTGGTTGAGGATTCGATATTCTCATGGTGAGAGGTTGTGGCAGTGTGTTTTTGGGCTCCCTCTGTTTTCTTTTCTTTATTCAGGCTCAGACTGTTCGTTGTATTCATCTGCTTCATTTTTGCTGCAGACTTCTTTGCAGCTTCAGCGGCAGTTGCTTCAGCAATGGCTTCGTTTGTGGTGATGTTGGGTTGGTTTAGCAGTTTGCTCTGTAGGGTTGCGTCTCTTAGTCCAAGGACTATGCGATCCCTCATGGCTTCATCCATGTTGGGGAACTCACATGCCCCCCCAATGTCTCTTAATGCTACTATGAAGTCTCCAATACTCTCACCTTCTAGTTGGTCGCGCTTGTAGAATTCATGTTTTCTAATGAGATTGGATACGACTGGCGGATAATGGTTTCTCAGCATCCAATTTAGGTCTGGCCAGGCCATCTGTTTAACATCATTTGGTCTTGCCTTGGCCATTTTGAAGATAGTCAGGCCGCAATGCGTTAGGAATACGGCTCTCTTTCTCTGGTCAGTGATTCCTTGCAGTTCGTTGCTTTCTCAGAACATCAGGAATCTGTCAATGTATGACTCCCAGTCTTCTTCGGCTGGGTTGAACGGTGTGGGTGGAGAATTGTTGGCGGCTATCTCGTTGCTCCTTCAGCTATCGTTGCCACGTGCTTACGGTCTTTGTCTCTTCAATCCCACCTTCATTGCCAGTGTTCTATCGCCAAGACAAAGCAGACTCGGATACCGGAGTTGAAATCAACTCTTTATTAGCAACCAGTAACTTCAACTGAAGTTGAGCCACGGCAGCCCTTTTTATAGCGGCTGCTCGTGGCTCACAACCAATGGCATGTGTTTAAACTTCCCGCTGCTTATGCGGCCAATTGGAACTTGTTGTTCTTAATCAATCGTTACGCTGTATTAACTAACCAATAGGAATGTAGTATTAGAAGTCTGTATTTGAATACACTACACTTGATACTTGAAGGACTGGCAAAAGATAGAATAGTGGGAAGGGGGAAAGCAGACCACAGAAAACTAGAGAAGAATAGGAGGAGGAAGCATAGAAGATTGCCTGACAAATTTAACCACTCACTACTACATAATTAGCAAAGAGCTTTCTGAATATTTCTTGTGATGCAGTCATGTCCTATTTTTCCATGAACTATTTGATATTTTCAGTTTTCCTGGTCCAGTTTAAAAATTGAAATATAGGTAGTCCTCAATTTATGGCCACAACTGAGTCCAAAATTTCTGTTTTGGACAAATGTCTGAGACATTTGTTAAGTGAATTTTGCTCCATTTTACAACCTTTCTTGCCAAAGTTACTAAGTGAATCACTGCAGTTGTTAAGTTAGTAACATGGTTGAAAGTGAATCTGGCTTCTTCAATGACTTTGTCAGAAGGTCACAAAATTGATGATATGACTCCTGGACACTGCAACCATTTTAAGTATGAGTCAGTTGCCAAACATCTGAACTTTGATCATGTGACCATGGGGATGCTGCAAAATCATAAGTGGGAACAATGGTCATAAGTCACTTTTTTCAGTGTAACTTTGAACAGTCACTAAATGAACTGTTGTAAGTTGAGGACTACTTGTAGTCCAAATGTTTTGTAAACCACTCAAACAAATTTAGCAAAAAGTGAAAATAACTATATGATAGATAGCTATGTGTAATGTAAATGTAATGTATTAAGTGATATGAGAATGAAATATGTTATCATTGCATCCCTTGATCATGTTTGTAGCAGTGGACTCCAAGTTCCAGGTCAGCATCCAAGGAAGAGCAGTCCAGCATTTTGTGCTTTTTAAAATGGCATTAACTATGAGCCAAAAAGATAGAACTAGCACTAACTGCAGTTGAGAAAAATGAATTTAAAACATCTGTTAGAAATGTTCCATGATAACTCTTTTTCAATATTCTATCAGGCAATGCACAAACCTGTGACCTCTCCTGTATACAATTACAATGTCTTTTTTCAATCTGGATCTGATAATTAGTAAGGTTACAAAATCCACTGGCAGATTGAAGTAAAAAAAGAAAGGTTACTCTAATTTCTTCCTTAAGGTGCCAAGGTTGTTTTTGTGATAGAAAGGTGTATCTGCTTAGATATGAAGAACTAATTCAGGCTAACTGTTGTTTCAAATGCCATTGTTTCGGAGCAAAAAGTGACTATACATCCATAAGTCCTATTGTTTATTTTATTTTCAGTGATTTTTCTTTTATATCCAAAATATATTTTCTTATTTTGGAAAGTAGACAATATTGAAAATAGAGTTCAATAAGCATTCAAATCTGTGAATCCTTTATTGACCACTAGAGGGTGGAGAGATTGTGGGGAAGAACTGCAAGGAACAGAAAATTGGATATTAACAACCAAGAAATAAGGAAGCAATTCAGGAATTGACTAAAAAAAAATAAAGAAGAGTTTGAAACAAATGACGCTGTCTTAATGAGCTTAAATAATATAGCTTTATGAAAAATCAGAAATTGAAATCTAGTCATTGAAAAATAGTGTAATAATTTTTAGCACAGAATTGCAATGGAATTTGGCCTAGACAAATGAGTGACTGTAGCAATAAATTGGTAAAATGATGAACTGTAATGGAAGAGAAATGCCAAAATGGCCAATCAGGATGAAATCTACAACTATCTGGGCATTTTACAGTTGGATAATGTCAGGCATGGACAAGTTAAAAATGCAGCTAACAAAAAAAACCATCCAAAGATTGAGAAAAGTATTGAAGACAAAATTGAATAGTAGAAACACCATCAATACCTGGGCCATAATTGTGATACGATACATTGCTGGACTTATCAACTGGAAGCAAGCTGAACTGGATCGTTTGGCTCAAAAACAGGAAAACTGGTGACTATTTATTATGCTTTATATCCCCATAGTAATATTATAGATTAATATTGATAGATTATAGATTATATCTGCATCACAAAAATGGAGGCAGAAGTTTCTTCAAGTTGCACAAACTGTCAAAAAGGAAAAACATGAATTGGCTGATTATGGAAAAGATAGCCAAGAACAAACACTGATGCAAATTAAAAATTGGAACTTAGTGAATATATAGGAAACAAAATATAAATATTAAAATAATATAATAATTAGAATAGAATGCTGGCAAGGAAAAATTTTACTTGATCAGTTTCTACAAAAGATCAAGAAAAAAATGGATAGATAAAACCTGACACCGTCTTACAAATTGAACATTAAAAAAAAGAAACTGAAGGCTTGATTTTGGTTGCTTAAGAGCAATTTTTTAAACTAATGCAATCAGGGCTAAATTGAAAAATAACAAATGCAAATTTTATGAAGAAGAAAAAGAAACAGAAATCGGGTTCTTAGCTCATTCAAAATCATACAAACCGATCCACTAGACAATTTTTTTCAGAAGTTTTGCTTCCTGAAAGACATTTTGTGATTATGATAGATCCCTTGAAATTGAACATAAATGTAATTTCAGAATGACATAGGAAACCTGAAAAATATGAAATTAACTTTTAATGACTATAATATATAATTAATCGCATAATGTTTCTGCATGAGATCTACAGAACTGTTTGGCTGCTGATTTTCATTTTTATTCAGTGTTAGATGCATTTTGCTGCAATGTCAGCCAGCATAGATGGATTCCAGTTGCCCTGATACCATTTTTCCATTGTGGCAATGTCCTGCTGAAATTTTTCACCATGTTCATCACTGACTCCAATTGATTTCCAGGAAAGAAGTCCAAATATGAATGCAGGAAAGAAGTCCAAGTGTGAATGAATCTTCAGTGACATGTTGCACTTTATCATCTTGTATCCTGTAAGAAGTTTGGCAACCAGCTTAATGTAATTTGGTGCTTTTATAGTTGCCACGAAAATTCTCAATAATACCCTTAAATGCTTTCCAGGTGATTTTCTCTAGCCCCATTAACAGATCTTTGAACTGCTTGTTACTGATGATGTATCTGATGTGTCCCCGCCCCAAAAAAAGCCTTCCTTAGCCTTGGTATCTTGCTGCAATGTCTAATATTCTTGGAAACATCACTCTCAATGAAAACCTTCATCTTCCTTGTTCATTGCTGAATCTGAGTTTACATGAAGTGAACAAATATTTTTGTTGGATCAACAAGTGCTTTATGTGACACATTCTGTCCTGGAACCAAATTCTTTTGAAGTGGCTCTTTCTTTCTTTCTTTCTTTCTTTCTTTCTTTCTTTCTTTCTTTCTTTCTTTCTTTCTTTCTTTCTTTCTTTCTTTCTTTCTTTCTTTCCTTCCTTCCTTCCTTCCTTCCTTCCTTCCTTCCTTCCTTCCTTCCTTCCTTCCTTCCTTCCTTCCTTCCTCCTTTCTTTCTTTAAAAATTTATTTATTTTCAAAATACATATAAAATTTACATTTTAACAGTTGTGTCAAACGTTACTTATATACTTAAATACAATATTTACAATTCTTTATTTTATTTTTATTTATTTATTTTGTCAAGCAATTATAAGATAACAGGTATAAGTATAAACATTGTTATGAATACATGAAATGGATACATATAAGAAAAATAAAAGAAATAAAAATAAAAAAGAAACAATAGGACAGGGACGGTAGGCACATTGGTGTGCTTATGCATGCCCCCTAAAGACCTCTTAGGAAAGGAGTGAGGTCAATAGTAGGCAGTCGAAGGTTTCTCGGGTTTGGGGAAGAAACCACAGTCAGGTAGAGCAGTGGTCCCCAACCTTTTTTGTACCAGGGATCAGTTTCACCCAGAAACACTTTTTCAAGGAGGGGGAGACGCTTTTTCAAGGAGGGGGAGGGGAGGAGTCGAGTTTGGTGGTTTGCTTGCAGACGTTTCATTACCTGACTAGATAACATCTGATGTTGTTACCTAGTCGGGTAATAAAACGTCTGCCAGCAAACCACCAAATTCAGGGAGTGCCAATGCCTCCTCAACAGACTTCTGGTTTGAGCTTCTTCAGTGATAGACCGAAATCTGCGATCGTGCGCAGTTTCGATCTGTGCTCGCTGCTGGAGCACCCTGAGCCAGAGTTTCGGGGTGAAGACACCCCGTAGAGATGATGAAGGGGGGGAGACTGCCAGCAGGGTCAAGGAGAGTCACATCTCTTCTCCCCTGGTGGCCATTACTCTCTTTTCTGAAGGTGGTTGCAGTGGTGGTCAGAAATGGCCACCTCAAAGAAGAAGTCGACTGGAAAAGAATGTGCAGGAGGAAGATAAGAAGAGAAAATTTTGGCTGACCGGGTTGAACTAGAAAAACAACAATACAAGGTACCCTGTGCTTCCATTTTGTAGTCTTCAATTACAATTACATTGCATATGATCTCGTATTTTCAATCAAAAATTAAATACCTTAGTATCATTATTAATCAATAATTTGACTATATTTTTAATCATTCATGTTCTACAAGATAATCATAATTTACTTAGTTTGTTTTATAACAGTTCATATTATCACCCCAAATCTATCCTAAAATTATTTTGTAGATATAAGAAAGAAGTACATCTTTATATATTTATTATTTTCTAAAAGTCTACATATTTCATTACTGTATTTTATTGTCTAACCATTGATAGAATAGATCCCAAATTTTATAAAATTGTTTAACCTCTTGTTCTCCAATTTCAAATGTCAATCTACTCATTTCAGCACATTCCAATATTTTCTTAATGATTTCCTCCTGTGATGGTATTTTCTCATTTTTCCAGTTTTTAGCAAATACAATCCTAGCTGCTGTTAATACATTTACAATCAGGTATTTCAAGTCTTTACTATATATTTCAGGTAAAATTCCCAATAAAAATATCTTTAGTTTCAAGTCTATAAGGTTTTTTGTCATTTTTTCCAACCACATGTGGATTTTAGTCCAGTATTTTTTAGCATCTGCACAAGTCCACCACATATGGTAATATAAGCCGGGTGTCTGATGACATTTCCAACATTTTTCGGATTTATTCTTTTTTTAAAAAAACAAATTGTATTAATTTCCAAAGAGAATACACAAACAAACAAAACATAAAATGTAAGAACATAAAACATCTTTTCTAAAAACTGCTTGTTAAGTTTTAACAAAACAAATAAAACATCTTGTTTAAGTACAACATAGTTCCAAATTATCCCATTTCCATACAAACACAATTTAATATGCATCTTGTGTATTCAACTTCATATCTTATTACTCTTTTTCCAAGTTCTCACTATTTTTCCTTTACTTCTATTCAATTTTATTCATTAAACTTATACTTTCATCTGTCTTATTTACAATTTCATGTGTTCTCATCCAACATTCTTAATTCTCAATAAACAAACATAAACAAACAAAACACGTAACATAAAGACATAAAACTTCTTTTTAGAAAGCGGCTTATCCCCGGGTTACATCTTTTTGTACAGACATAAAACAAATTCATGCTCACCTTATATACTATTTCATATCTTATTTAACATTCTATATTTTCTATGTGTCTTCTCCCCTCTTTTCACTCTCTTAATTCTATTTTATTTACTTCATCTCAATTTAAATCATTATACTTGTATGTTTTGTCCGTTCTTTTTCAATTATCTATTTATCTTTTCTCTTTAATACAAAATTTTTCCTGTAATCACTGGTTGAAGTATGATGCTTTTCTATCTTTTCCCCAAATTTAACACTTAAAATAATACATAATTTCCATTCTGATTCTGCTTAGTACATTCTATGTAACATTTTAAAATAAAAAACATAATAAGCTTATAGTATAGTAAAAACAATGTTCCATAACAAATTAATTAATTAAACTCTATTATTAAATCTTAGACATTTTACACATTCTCTACAATATTCTATTAACACCTAAAATATTCCAATTTTCTAACTCTATTTCAAATACAAATACAATACGATCTTATGTACTTTTGCAGAATCTCTTTTTAAATTGTATTTTACCCTTTGTCTCTAAAAAAACCCTGTTTTTTAACATCTTGTTTTAAGCCTTTATAACTTCTCTTCCCTTTCCCCCTTTTTTTGTTGAATCTAGCCTTTTTACCCCCCCCCATCTCTCAATCTCCACCCTCTTAGTCTCCCCTCTCTGTTGTATTCCTCTTTTCTGTTGCTTTCTGACATATCGATTTTTCACCTTATTTTTCCCTTTCTTGATTGTTTTTTTAAATCTTGAATTCTCCATTTTCTTTCCCCCTTTTCCCTTTTCTTCCTCAACTAAAGTTGTTTATCCATTAAAGATGGCTTCTTCTTCTTCATCCCAGCTTTCTAGTTGCTGTATTTCCTGATAAGTAGAAATCGCCATTTCTAAAAAGTGAAAAACAGATCCAGAAGAGCCCTTGCCTTCTTGTTCCTCTTCTTTTAGCTTTTTAAATTCCATTTTCAATTCTTCCACAGATAATGCCATTGTGATATTTTTTTAAAAACAATCCAAATGTTTTTAGTCGTTCAAAAGATAGTTTGCAAAAGTCCCAAAGTCATCCAGCAATCAAAATCAACACAAACTGTTTCATTTAGCACTTTCTTCTTTTAATACTTTCTCTTCCTGGGGTAGAGTTCAATTACACAATTCCAAAATGATTTTTTAGAAGTCTTATTGCAGTTTAGTCTCTGATCTAATAAACTCCAAGAAGTCTCCTCCAGCAAAATCTTAGTATAAATCATTTACCTCTCCCTTCCCACTTATAGCAAAAAGATTTTGATTTTTAAATATCAATGTTCAGAAATCTTTAATGTCCCCTTGGCTTTAATTTTCAAAATTAGTTACCTTCTGTTGCCAAAGCGGGTATTTCCGATTTCCATCTGCTATCTCCGTAGGGAAGGAGAGTGGAAGAAAAAAACTTTCCCTTTCCACTTTCATCCGCAGCTTTTTACGATCTTGGGAAACAATGTATCCTTTAGAGAGCTAAATACCCAGGGTATTCAGATGTTACTTGTTGTCCCGATTCAGCCAAAAACTATCACTTTCTCAACTTCCTCCTGCACAAACTTGTCCGGCTGAGAGGTTCTTTGTGGTGGCCATTGCTGACCACTGCTCCACCGCCCTTGGAAAAGGGAGTTAAGCCGGCTGGGGAAGGGGGGTTGCGATGCCCCCAGACCCCTGCCTGTATCTCCCCTATCTTCAGTTATCTCTACGGGATAACTATAGTCTCCAAATCCAGCTGGATCAGAGGCACTCCAGCAGCGAGCGCAGCAGGAATCATGCACAATCGCAAATTCCTGCCACCGCTAAAGCCTGACAAACCGGAACCACCCCATTTTTCGGATTTATTCTTGAACATTCTTGCTATTCTTGTTGGGGGGAAATGCCACCTGTAAAACATCTTATACAAATTTTCTTTATATGCTGTTGACATTGATATCTAGCGCTATCTGCTGTTTAAGTTTGATATAATTATTCTCTTTTAGTGTACTACATCCTGCTGTCAAATATATCCCCAAGTACTTGATCTTATTCGTGACCTGAATTTTCAATAGGTCTGCCAGTTCTTCCTTTTGTCTTAATAGCATATTCTTTGTCAAGATCTTTGTCTTATCTTTATTTATTTTCAAACCAGCCACCTTTCCATATGTTTCTATCTTTTCTATCAATTTTGGTGCTGTTTGTAGAGGGTCTTCTAAGATGAAAACCAGATCATCTGAAAATGCTTGCAGCTTACATTTTTCCTTTTTGATTTTCATTCCTTTTATATTCTTTTCATCTCTGATATTTCTGTTTAGCACTTCCAAAGTTAACACAAACAACAAAGGTGATAGCGGGGATAGTCTTTCTGTTTTGCTTTATTGTTTTCTGTGCTGTATAGTCCAATTTATTGTCTACAATTCCATTAAAATCTCCCATCATAACTATATTAGCATAGTCCAGTTCGATTATTTTCATATGTAATTTTTTTATAGAATTCTTCTTGTTTGTCATTCGGGGCATAGATTGCAATCAGGAGTGTTTTCTTATTATTGTCCATTATTTCCACCATTAGTATTCTTCCATCATCATCGGTATAAATCAATTTTGCTGGGATGGTCTCTTTAATATATAAAACCACTCCTCTTTTCTTACATTGTGTCAAGGAAGTAAATATTTTCCCTAGTTTTGGCTGTATCAACAATTGTTCATATTGTTTTAATATGTACTTCTTGTAGACAAATTATATCAAATTTTAATTTCTCTAATTTATGAAAGGTTTTCCTTCTTTTAATAGCTGAGTTAAGTCCATTTATATTAATTGTAATCAGTTTTTTCTCTTCCATTTTATAGTTAGGTTTAGCAGCTTTCGTAGATCTTAGTTCACGTTCTTTGGCTTCCACCTTTCCACCTACTGCACCTTCTTCTTTTTCAATCGCCATTTGGCAGTTCTCTTGGAATTCAATTAGTGAGATCTCTTTTTCTGCCTCTTCCTCTTTCCCTCCAAAAAATTCTGTATAAAATAATTCAGCTTTCTCAATTGAGTCAATTCTATGTCTCTGTTCTTGCCATGTGAACGTTAAACCTTCTGGAATCAGCCATCTATAATTCACCTCTTTTTAAAGTAGCATTTTAGTCAGGAATCGGTATTCTCTTCTCATCTCTCTCACTCTTCTAGGTATTTGTTTCAAGACCACAATCTCCTTGTCTTTATATTTCAATGTTTTCTCTTTTGCCACTTGCAATATTTGCGTTTTAATGGCTTTCTTTGTAAATCTAATGTGAACTTCTCTTGGTAAGTTATTTCTCATCGCATGTCTTGTGAAAACTCGATAAACCTCATCTATTCCATCCATCATCTTCTCTTGAGTTATTTCCAAAGCTTCAGCCAATATTTCTATCATTATCCCAGCTAAGTTTTGTCCTTTTTCTTCCTCTACATTTTGGAATCTAAGACAGAATTCTGATCTATCCATCTCCCATCTCAACATATCACTTTTATCTTGTTCAACCACCATTAATCTATTATCAATATCTCCAATCTTATCTCTTTGATTATCTTCTTCAATTTTTTGGAATCTCTCATCATACTTCAACATCATTTGTTGGATGTTCTCCACTTTTTCATTGGTTTTCCCTGTTCTTTGTTCAAAGTTCTCTATTCTTTGTTCAATGTTCTTTATTCTCTTTTCAATATTCTCTGATCTTGCTTGAATATTTTGAATTCCTTGCATAATCATCTGCAGAGTCACTTTTTCTTGTTCTTTTTCTTGCTTTAACATTGTCTGTATTGAACATTGTCCTCCAGATGGTGGAGAGGAAGAAGTAGAAGTTGAAGAACCAGGAGCTGTAAATTTCCTACTCATTTTAAGCAATTCAAAATCTTCAGATTCTTCTAAACCTTAATCCAATTGTGAAATAACCAATTATAGTTCGAAATAAAAATAGTAGAAAAATGAAGCCAAATAATAATGATAAAAAAGAGGAAAAAAAGGGAGGACAAAATTTCTTCAGGTTCTTGTATACCTTAATCCAATCAATAGTTAGATGAAAAAAAGGCTTGAAAAAAAAAGGAAAAGGAAAAATTCTTCAGGTTCTTCAACACCTTAATCCAATTGAGAGGTCTCAAATAGAAAAGAGTGCATAAAAATAAACCAGAAAGGTAGATGAAAAAACAAAAATACCAGGAAAGGAGAAAAAAAGGCTATTCCCTTAAAAAAAGGGAAACTTTAATACTTAGGCTTTTCCTTTAAAATAAAAAGCAAGCGTGGAGATTGGACTTCCAAAGAAAAAAAGAAAAACAAAGACAAGCTCCAACAAAGCCAAAAATCCAAATAGTTATTACAAGAAAAAAAAAAGATAAAATGAAATACAATAAAGCTGGTGAGGAGGGATAGCACAACTTAGAAAAAGTAAAAAGAGCACACTGCACTTTGTTTAATTATCCAAGGCTCTTATTATAACTCTCTTCTCCAAAAACGTATCACCCTTTTCCCCCTAGGTTCCAACACCAGACTCCAGCTGTTGATAGAAACCCAGAAGAGCACCTGCAATAATACTCTCCCATGCTCTTCCCTCTATTTTATCAAATAGCAATGTCCTTGAAAAAATGTCTCAGTTCTTTCTTTCTCAGCTTTGTCTGGTCACAGGGGAAATAGAATATTTTCAAGCCTCTAGCTGGCAGCGTTACAAAGTTTCTTTACTCTCACTTTCCCCCTCCTTTTCCGAGCAGGATATAATAAGAATTAATAAAAAAAAGAAATGATATTTTTTTAAAAATGAAATAACTAAAGGGAGCCTCTAGCCTAAAATATTACAAAATCAAAAAGGAGAAAAAAAATAGATGTAAAAGAAAAAGCCAGTCCAGTTTCAAAATATAAGATTGTGTATAGAAAATCCAGCAATGAAAAAAAAACATTACTTTGACATTCCTGTTTAAAATCGCCGCTTAATCACTTCTGTCAAAACTTTTACAGATTCTTTCTTTTCCTTAGGGTGTCCTTTCAGATCTTAGAATAAAGAAAAAGTTCTCACCAAACCGGCACACTCTCTCTTTCTGTTCTCTTCCATTTCGGAGCTGTCCCAACTTCAGCAGCTTTAATGGCTGCCTCTTTGCCGCTGGCAAGAAGAGCTTCTCCTGGATCTACCAGGGACTTTGCAGTATCCCTGGGATCGACAGGATGCACTCTTCACTTTCACCATCTCTTCGGGACAGTTTAGATCTGATAGGACCGTCCAGGAGCAAAGATATCAGCAGCGATCTCAGACCTCCAAGATCACATGCCATAACATCACGACGCCAGCTCCGCCCTCCCAAATGACCAAGTATTTTTATGTGGGGCAAAGAAAGGGAAGGGGGGAAAGAGAGTGAAAAATTTAAGATCTGAAAAAACAACCCCCCCAAAGGATAGTTTGAAAAGTAATTACAACATTAGGAAGAAACAGAAGAGAGGATTACAGAAGAGAGAATCAGAATTAGAGAGAGAAGGGGTCAAAAAGGGAAGGGAGAAGAAGAGGGGGAAGAGGGAAAGGAAAAGAAATTATAAAGGACAGAAACAGGACATAGAGAAACAGGGAAAACATACAAGGATTAAAGGTATAAGCCTATTTAGAAGACACAGAGATCATGGGTGAAAACTTAATTGAAAGGGGGATTCTGCAAGGGTACATAAGATAGTATTGTTATATTAGAAATAGAAATGAACTTTGAAAATATGAAACAAGTGTGATTAAATGATAGATAAAATACTCATTGTAATGTAATGGAATATTTATTTATTTCGTCAAGTGATTTTAAGATAACAGGTATAAGTATAACATAGTTATGAATACATGAAATGGATACATATAAGAAAAATAAAAAGAAACAATAGGACAGGGATGGTGGCATGGTGGTGCACTTATGCATGCCCCCTACAGACCTCTTAGGAAGGGGGTGAGGTCAATAGTAGACAGTCTAAGGTTAAAGTTTTTGGGGTTTGGGGAAGAAACCACAGAGTCAGGTAGAGTATTCTGTTCTTGGTCCAAATTCTCTCCCAATCTTCTAGCTGTATGCTATGACCTACATTTTGTGCCCAGGCAATCATTGGGCCCTTAACTACTTCTTCCTCCATTTCTACTTGGAGTAAATAATTAAAAGTTCGAGTGATAAATTTTTCTTCTTTACCAATTAAAATTTGGTCTAATTTTGGGGTTCCCTTTCTATTCCAAATTGCTCCATATCAGTTTTATGTCTAGCTTTTATCTGCATGTATGGCCACCAATCCACAATTATACCTTGTTCTTTTAATTTTTCTGTTGTTTTAAAATTCTCCTGATTATTCAATAATTCCTTATATCTAATCTTTTTGTTCTCTGTTGTATTCTCTGCTTCCGTTGGTGACACCCAGTCCGGTAATTTGATGTAGTGCTTCTTCCTTAATTTTTCCCATATTGTTATTAATGAATCTCTAATTTGATGCTGGTAAAAATATGAACGGGTCCTTTCCAGTTTGTCCCACAAAAAGGCATGCCATCTTCTATGGAGATCATGTCCCTTTAATACTAATATCCTCTTATTATTTAAATTTATCCAATCTTTGATTCAGAGAAGTGCTGCCGCCTGATGATATAGTTCCCATTTTGGGAGTCCTGGGCCTTGTTCTGTCACAAGTCTTTTTCCCATACAACTTTGCTTCTATACTTCTGCATGTTCCAAATATGCACTGTGAGATTCCTAGCTTTGTGAAATATTTTGCCTTTTGAGTTGGGGCACTGAGGCTAATAAATCTGTGCTGCCCATTCTGCTCATGAAAAACTTCTATTAATAGACAGTGAATAGTTAGATTCCAGTCATTCTGATTAATTAGCATGCCATTCAGACTTTTTAAAAAATCAGATTTAAGCATAAATATGAATAAAATTAGATATGATTAGCACCATCTTAAAACAGACATTTTAACTTCAGTCACATGTTTACAGATGCACATTTGTGTGCACACACAAAAATTTAAATCAAAGCAGATTTTTATTGCCTTTTCTTATATTTTTTTCTGATAGCATACAGATTTTTTAAAAGCAAATTTTATTAATTTTTTAAAGACAAACAAAACATTAGACATAAAAGCATAAAACCTGCTTTCTAAAAGTTACTTATAGGTTTTAACAAGGCAAATAAAACATTATTTTATACAGCATAGTTCCACATTATCACATTTCCATTTAAGCACATATATATCTTTTCCAAATTTCTCATTATCTCTCCCTTCACTTTTATTCAATTATATTTCTTTCTATCAAGGTTTTATTAATTCTCAATCAAATATAAACACACAAAATGCAAAGCATAAAACATAAAACTTCTGACAAACAAAACATAAGACATAAAAACATAAAACCTCCTTTCTAAAGGCTGCTTATAGATTTTAACAAAGCAAATAAAACATTATTTTGTACAGCATAGTTCCAAATTATCACATTTCCATTTAAACACATATATATCTTTTCCGAATTTCTCATTATTTCTCCCTTCATTTTTATTCAATTATATTTCTTTCTATCAAGGTTTTATTAATTCTCAATCAAACATAAACACACAAAATACAAAACGTAAAACAAGACATAGAAACATAAAACCTCCTTTCTGCAGGCTACTTGTAGATTTTAACAAAACAAATAAAACATTCTTTTATACAACATAATTCCAAATTATCATTTGTACATATCTTTTCCAAATTTCTCATTGTTTCTCCCTTTAGTTTTATTCCTCCAAGGTTTTATTAATTCTCAATCAAACATAGCTAACCAAAACACAAAACATAAAACATAAAACTTCTTTTTGGAAAGTGGCTTAGCCCCGGGTTACATCTTTTTTTACAGACCTAAATCAAATTCATGCTCACTTTATATACCATTCTTATCTTATTTACCATTCTATGTTTTCGATATAACTTCTCCCTTCTTTTCACACTCTTAATTATATTTTGTTTATTTCATCTTATTTTAAAATCATTATACTTGTATCTTTTGTCTGTTCTTTTCCAATTATCTATTTATCTCTTCTCTTTAACAGAAAATTTCCCCTGTAATCACTTTTAAAATGTGACGCCTTTCTATTCTTCCCCTAAATTAACACTTAAAATAATTCATAATTTCCGTTGTGATTCTGCTTAGTACATTCTACATGTTGCATTTTAAAATAAAGGAATAATACATTTATAATATAGTTAAATATATAATTTCCATTCTAATTCTAATTCTGCTTAATACATTATTTTAAAATAAGAAAATGAAATAGTAAATTTATAATAACATTAAGACAATAACAAATTAAACTATAACTAAACATTAATCATTTTACACATTCTCTTTAATATCTTATTGAATATTGAAATCTATCGTTATTAAGCATTTTAATATTTTAATATTTTGTTAAATCTTATAGTATTCCAATACACTATTTCAAATGCAAATACTACAATACTATCTTATGTACTCTTGAAGAATCTTCCTTTAATTATGCTTTACCCTTTATCTCTAAAAAAAATCTGCTTTTTGGCATCTTGTTTCAAGCCATTGTGACTTTTTTTCCCTCCCCCCCTTTCTTCTCCTGTCTGGCCTTTTTTGCCCCCCCTCCTAACCTCCATCTTTTTAACTTCCCCTCTCTGTTGTATTTCTCTTTTCTGTTGCTTTCTAACATTGTACCTTTTTTTCACCTTCTTTTTCTCTTTCTTGGTTGTTTTGTTAAATCTTAAATTCTCAATTTTCCTTCCCCTCTTCCTATTTTCTTTCTTATTTGAACTTTTTTGTCCATTAAACTTGGCTTCTTCTTCCTCCTCCTCCTCCTCCTCCTCCTCCTCCTCCTCCTCCTCCTCCTCCTCCTCCTCCTCCTCCTCCTCCTCCCTCCTCCTCCTCCTCCCTCCTCTTCTTCTTCTTCTTCTTCTTCTTCTTCTTCTTCTTCTTCTTCTTCTTCTTCTTCTTCTTCTTCTTCTTCTTCTTCTTCTTCTTCTTCTTCTTCTTCTTCTTCTTCTTCTTCTTCTTCTTCTTCTTCCCCATGTAGTTGCTGATAAGTAGAAATCACCATTTCTAAAAAGTGGAAGACAGCTCCCAAAGAATCCTTGCCTTCTTGTTCTCCTTCCTTTAATTTTTCATATTCCATTTTTAATTCATCCACAGATAGTGCCATTGTAAAGCTTTTTCTTCTTCTTCTTCTTTTTAAAGAACAACCCAAATGTTTTTAATCTTAAAGTAGTTTCCAAGCATTCCAAAGTTATCAAACAATTCAAACAGACACAAAATTTTTCTTCTTCTTCTCTTTGCACTTTCTCCTCCTGGGGCAAAATCCCAAAATATATTTTAAAGCCTTATTACAGTTAATTTCTGGTCTTGTAATCTTCAAGGCATCTCCTCCAACAAATTCTTAAAGGTTTTTTAGTCCTCTCCCTTTCCACTTATAACAAAGAGCTTATTTTTACCTTCTGTAAAGAAGCAGGTTTTTCAATGTCCGTTTGCTATCTCCGTAAGGGAGGGGAGTGAACTTTCCCTTCAGCACTTTCATCCACCGCTTTGATAGCCTCTTTTGGAAACAAATGTATCAATCAAAGAGTCAGATTTCCAGGGTGTTTAAATATATCTTAATTGTTAAGTATGGTCAGTGGGTCCCATGAATAGGCGAGGCTTGAGTAGTGAACAACAGCTCTTTATTAAACAGATAGATTCTGAGACTGGGAAACCCTAGCACGCGGCAGCTCTTCTTATAGAGCTGGCCGCAGCTAGGCAGCCAATGACAACTCTTTGAGTTTGCCGCGCTTGGTTTCAGCCAATCGCGGCAAACCCTGTATGAGCCAATCAGGAACGTTCAAGCCATCCAATCACGATCTGGCTTTTCTGGACCAATAGGAAAGCAGGGTTCCAAGCCTGCTAATATGGAACACCCCTCCCCTCTTGGTTCTGTCCAAGGGGTGGGGTAACGTAGTCACATAAGTAGGCGGGTCTTCGGACCTGCCTACTTGACTTGCGTGGTTCATAATGTCACTGATTGTCGTCAGGTTAGGGCGGGCTCCGCATCACTCTCAAGCTTCTCGATGGAACCGCCTGGAAGGGTAAGCCGGACCTATAGCTGTGACTCCCGCCTGGTGTATCCGGGTTGGTTGAGTCATTCACTCTGTTGCTCTTGCCTGGATTCTCTGGGCTGGTTGAGCTTGTCCGGCTGCTACTTCCAGGTGAAGCACCCGTCTGCCTTGGTTCCCTGTTTGCAGGTGAGTATTGCTGGTTAAATGATTGATTTTTATTTAATGTGTGTGGGGGGTGGTCTGCTTGCGCAGATACTGGTTCTCTTTCTATGTTTGAGGTCCCCCCCCCTCTGGTTTCTTGGTTAGAGTCTGTGAGGGGAAAAGTGCCCAGCCTAGACCGTAGCTGGTCAATGTGCCATTTCCAGCTCCTCCCATCGGTGGTCTTGAGCCGGTAGGACCAGGGGCCGGTGAGTTGGGTGATCTTTGCAGGTAGCCATAGTGGGTCCCCAGTAAAGTTTTTAGCGAAAACAGTGTCTCCCACGTTGAAAGCTCAGTGTTTGCTAGTAGATCCAGGGGATTTCTCTGGAGTGTAAGTAGGGTGCAAATGGTCTAGAGGTGACCGGAGCCTTCTGCCCATGAGTAATTCCACTGGGCATTTGTTCGTGGTGGTGTTGGGTGTGATATGTTGTATTAGGAGCATTTTGTTGATTTTTTCGTGGATGTTGCCGTGTTCAATCTTTTGGATGGTCTTTTTTGTGAACTGAACCATGTGTTCAGCTTGCCCGTTCGCTGCCGGGTGAGCGGGCAATGTCAATGCGTGTTGGATACCATGGTCTGCCAAGTATTGCTGAAACGCCAATGCGGTAAATTGAGGTCCATTGTCAGATATTATCACATCTGGCAGACCATGCGTGGCGAAAAGTTTGTTTAATTTTTTGATAACGGCTTCTGTGGTGGTTGTTTTCATTTTGCTTACTTTGAGCCAGTTTGAGTAAGCATCAACAGTGATTAAAAAGGCATGTCCTTTGGTTGGCCCCGCAAAGTCAATATGGATTCGCGACCAGGGGCCTCTGGGGGTTTCCCATTCTAGTGGTGGAGCTGCAGGGGGAGTCGAGTGAGTCTCTTGACATCTGCTGCAAGAGGCGACCCAAGTTTCTATTTGTTTGTCCATGCCTGGCCACCAAGCGTAGCTTCTGGCCAGGGCTTTCATTCACACAATGCCCGGGTGCCCATCGTGCAGCATGTCTAGAACTTTTTTCTGTAATGTTTCTGGTATAACCACCCAGTCTCCCCAAAGAATGCACCCCTGTTGTGAAAAAAGTTCAGTTTGCCGGTTTTTAAATGGTTTAAAGAGTTCATTTTTTTTGCTTTCTGGCCAACCCCTCTCCACCCAGCTGAGGACTCGCGCCAAGCGTTTGTCCCTTCTTGTTTCGTGGGCAATGTCTTGTGCAGTCAATGGTGGCATGGTTACTGTTTCTATTTGTAAAATTGATAATGTGGGTGCTGGGTCGTCTTGCACGTCTGGTAGGGGGGATCGGCTTAAAGCATCACCGTGCAAGATGGTCTTGCCGGGTTGGTGTGCTAAATGGTAATTATAAGTGGCAAGAAATTCAGACCATCTCGTCATCTTAGGTGACAGGATGGTTGGGGTGGGTTTGTTCCCAGCCAAAATGCCTAGTAGGGGTTTGTCGTCCGTAATAATTGAAAAAGTCCTACCATAAATGTATTCATGGAATCTTTTCACTGCGGAGACAATGGCTAGGGCTTCTTTGTCTAGCTGGCTGTAGTTCCTTTCCGGCTTGGACAGGGTTCTTGAGAAGAATGCGATGGGAGCCTCTTTCCCATTCATCAAGGTGTGGCTTAGGATTGCCCCAACACCAAAGGGTGATGCGTCGCATGTGACAGTCAGCGGCAGGATTTCATTATATTGAATAAGGACTACGTCGGAAGTTAAAAAGTTTTTTATTTGTTGGAAGGCGTGTTCCTCTCGCCTTCCCCAGGTCCAGGATGCCGCTTTATCCAGGAGCCTATGCAAAGGTTCCGCGACAGTCGCCTTCTGGGGTAGGAAAACATTATAGAAGTTAATGAGTCCAAGGAATGCTTGGAGTTCCGTTTTATTTTTCGGTCTGGGGGCTTCCTTGATGGCTTTTAATTTTTTGTCAGTAGGGTGAATTCCAGTCTGTCTAGGAGGTACCCCAGGAATTCAACCCTTTCAGTACATAGTTGGCACTTCTCTTTTTTTACTTTTAGGCCAGAGTCTTTAAATTTTTGTAAGACTTCTCTTAGCCGTTTCTCCAATTGTTTCTTATTGGGGGCTGCTACCAGCACATCGTTGAAATAGGGTACGACTCCTTTAATTCCCTGCAGCAGTCTTTCCATTAGGCTTTGGAAAATCTCAGGTGCGACGCTGACTCCAAATTGGAGTCGGTTGCATTTAAATGCCCCTCGATGTGTCACGATCGTTTGTGCCTTGGCGGTTTCAGCATCAACCGGCAGTTGTTGATAGGCTTGTGCCAGGTCGAGCTTTGCAAAGATTCTGCCACCCCCCAGTGAGTGTAGGAGATGCTGGACTACTGGCACAGGGTAGGCACTCTGCTGCAGGGCATGGTTCAGGGTGGCCTTGTAGTCTCCACAGATTCTCAGGGAGCCATCTGGTTTGATGGGGGTGACAATTGGTGTTTCCCAACGGGCATGGTCGATAGGTTCTAAAACCCCTTGCATGATGAGCTTATTTAATTGCTCGTCTATCTTAGGTTTGAGTGCAAATGGCACTCGGCGCGGCTTGAGGCGGATGGGAGCGATGTCTGGGCTAAGATTGAAGGAGATTGGGGACCCCTTGTACTTGCCTAAAATGTCATTGAAGACCTCTTGGAAGTCTTGTACGAGCGTCGCCTCCAAATCTTCTTTGTCTGTGTGATTGATACCTGCCATCTCGATCCCTAGCGGTGTGAACCATTGTAATCTGAGTAGGCTGGGGCGGTCTTTATCTACAATTGTAAGTGGTAAAATATTGGTGCGGTTTTTGTAGGTGATCTTGAAATGCCCGATGCCAGCAACTGGGATGCGGTTCCCTTGGTAGTCCCTCAGGATCAATTTCTGGTCACTTAGTTCCTGGCGGTGTATGCTGGATATTAGATGCTTTATGGTGTGCCAGGAGACCATGGAGAGGTAGGAGCCAGAATCTACCTCCATGGTGCATGGTTGGTTTTTGATACCGACCTTGATGTATATCTTCCGTGCATCTATTGGTGAAGAATGGGCGATGATAACTGTTTGGTGTGTTTCTTCTCTTCACGGTGCCTTGTTGAATCTTCTGTTTCAGCCATTCCGGCTCCACTGGCTGTCAGTCTGGTGGTCTCGGTTTTTGGTGGGGTTGCCATCTTGTCTTCTTGGGCTGTTGCCTCAACACCGGGGGCTGAAATTTCTTTTATTACGGCATACTTTAGCGATATGCCCGCGCTTCTCACAATTTTGGCAAACAGCATCCAGGAACTTGCATTCGGAATGTGGGTGATTTCCTCTGCAGCCGGCACACTGGTACCCCGACTTACGACCTCACCGGTCTCACTGATCGCGTTCCAACTGAAGTCGGTGAATCTCTTCTTCTTCGCTGTCAGAAGGGGATTCGGCATCGCCATGGTGGGCGGTGGCTGCGAGTTTTTCTGGTGTGGTAGTTGCCTCGCTGGTTGATTGACGATCGGTTCCATTTGAACGCCGCATTCGGGCCGCTGATTTGCGGGTAGCTTCAGCTGCGGTTGCTTCGGCTATGGCGTCGGCAAGGGAGATGTCATCCTTGGCCATTAGTCTGCTTTGGAGCGCTGGGTCTTTCAGGCCGAGAATGACCCAGTCTCGCATGGCCTCATCTAGGTTGGCGAATCCGCACAAACCTCCAAGGTCCCTCAGGTCAGCCACGAATTCACCGATGCTCTTGCCCTCATGCTGGTCTCGTTGATAAAAATCATGCGATGCCGAATCCCCTTCTGACAGCGAAGAAGAAGAGATTCACCGACTTCAGTTGGTACGGCCGGAGTATAGTGATTTTGGAGGATGGGAGCTAGGTTGTCCCAATCCATCATTTTGACACCTGCGGGCTTTGCTAGCGCCTTGGCCATTTTGAAAACGGCGGGTCCGCAGTGCGTTAAAAATACCGCCTGTTTCTTGCTGCCGGTGGCGTCTTTCAAGTTGTTGGATTCCAAAAACATTTGGAAATGATCAATGTAGGACTCCCAGTCCTCGCTGGCTGGGTTAAATGGTGCCGGCGGCGTGGCGCTGCTGGCCATTTTGCTGGTCGTCTCTGCGCCGTTTGCCATGTGCTGGTTAGTCTTGTTGTCTCAGAATCCCACCTTCGTCGCCAGTGTTAAGTATGGTCGGTGGGTCCCATGAATAGGCGAGGCTTGAGTAGTGAATAACAGCTCTTTATTAAACAGATAGATTCTGAGACTGGGAAACCCTAGTGCGCGGCAGCTTTTCTTATAGAGCTGGCCGCGGCTAGGCAGCCAATGACAACTCTTGGAATAGAACACAAAGATGAATATGAAATTGAGTTTGTGTCTGTATGGAGAAGTGATAACTCGGGACCATGCTATTCTCAAAAAAAGATATTTTATTTATATTATGTTTTGTGAAAACCTAAATAAAATTTTTACAAAAAAAAAAAGAAAAAAGACTGATATACCATGTCCATAGCTCTGGATAGAGAAATTCACCCACATCACAAACCTTCATCGGAGAATCCGCCGAGGAGAACTTTGGCCAGATGTCTTCTGCCCAAGCCTGCTGAGGCTAATCCTACCCAACCTACAGAGGTTATCAAATGCTACCATTGTGGTCAAGCTGGTCATCGGGCTTCCAAATGCCTGGCTCCTGTACCAGTTCCACAACCCCGACCAGCTGCAGCTGCCAGAGGCAGAAGAGCTTCATGAAAGCCCTCAGACTCCAGCTGATTTGCCAGACAAGCCATAGAGGTTCCCCACCCCATAGAAGAGAGTGAGGAACCTCCAGCCAGAGAGGGACCTCCTGGAAAAGGTAGCGAGGAAGAGGACCTGATGTGAGTGCAGCCATCTCCCCTTTTACAATTAAAGTGAGGCTGATGGTATCTGAGACCGGGGAGCAAGAAGAATTAAAAGCAGTAATTGATACAGGATGTACCCGGTGTTTAATTGGTCTTCCAATTGTTGAACAATTAGGAATAAAGACTAGAGCCCTAAAATGCCCAATTAGATTCAAACAATTAGATGGAACTTTGATTGGGGAGGGGACACCAGCCACCCAAGTTACAGAACTAGTCAGATTAGAGATGGGAAGACATTGTGAACTTATTTGATTTGTAGTAGCACCAAAAATGTCAGAAGCTGTCGTTCTGGGTCTGGCTTGGTTAGACAAGTGGGCCCCTATCATTAAATGGGAAGATAGATTCCAAAAAATCATAATTGAGGTGGGCTTGTTGCCTCCTGTTCCCCCTGACAAGTACCTGCATCTCAACATGAGCCAGCCACCAGAACCAGCAGCTATCGCTTTAGATTCACCACCAGATTCACCCCCAGTTCCTAAGGAATATAGAGACTTGGCTGAAGTATTTAGTGAGGAGGAATGCAATATCCTCCCACCTCATTAGGCCACTGATTGTGCCATTGAAATAGAACTTGGGGCCAAATTACCAAAACCAAAAATGTACTCAATGATGCCTGCTGAGATGACTGAACTGAGAAAGTACATTGATGCTAATTTAGCTAGGGGATTTATTGAGACAGCAAAATCAAAAGTGGCAGCTCCAGTACTATTTAAAGAAAAGAAAGATGGGGGACTTAGATTATGTGTTGCTTTCCATGGGATCAATGTTGTGTGCATACAAAATACCCCCTACCCCTAATGAAGCACTTGCTGAACCACTTGTCAAAAGGCAAAATCTTTACTAAGCTGAATTTAAGAGAAGCCTATTACCAAGTTCACATAAGAGAAGGAGATGAATGGAAAATGATTTTCAACTGCCCAGTGGGTAGTATCCAATTCTGAGTCATGCCTTTTGGACTTCAAGCGCCCCGCCCCCCGCAAGTTTTTATGGAACTGATAAATGAGGTGCTACATGAACATCTGTATAAGAGGATCCTGGTTTACCTGAGTGACATTCTTATATTTAATGAAAATTTGGAAGAACATGTCAAACTAGTCAGACGGGTACTGAAACTTTTAGCTTCCAACCTTTATGCAAAGCTGTCAAGATGTGAATTTCACAAGAAGGCTTTGGATTACCTGGGCTACCGAGTGTCAAATCAAGGGATCAAAATGGATCCAGGAAATATAAAGGCTGTGCTGGATTGGCAGCCCCCATGAACATGCAAGCAACTACAGAGTTTCCTGGGCTTTGCAAACTTTTATAGGCAATTTATCCCTTCTTTTGCGGAAGTGGTGCTCTCTTTAATGGAGCTATTAAAAACCAGCCTGTCTCCTACCAAGGCAAAGCCTAGTCAACCTCTCACCTAGACAATGGAATGTCAAAAATCCTTTGAATAATTAAAGTGAGTATTTACGGTGGAGCCCATCCTCCAACATCCCAATCCAGATAAACCCTTTATAGTCCAAGCTGATGCCAGTGACATGGCTGTAGCAGCAGTTCTGCTTCAAAAGAACTCTCAAAATGAGCGAATGTTGTGTGCTTACATATCTAAAAAGTTAACAACACCAAATGCAGATGGGCAGTCTGGGAGAAAGAAGCTTTTGCTGTATATTGGGCTCTCTTATTTTGGAGATACTTCCTTGAGGGAGTTAGTGAGCCTTTCGAGATGTGGACTGATCATAAAAACCTAAAATCTTTAAAAACTCCTCGAAAACTTTCTCCTAAACAAGTCTGGTGGGGTAAATACTTTAAGCACTTCAAGATAAAATACATTCCAGGGGAAGAATATCTGTTGGCGGATACCTTGTCCAGAAAACCCCAATTTGACAGCCGATGAGAGGAAATAGTATGTGCAATGATCTCTGAAGCCCAACCAGCTGCTCAAGCAACCACTAGGACACCTGCCAAATGCTATTCTGACCTCCCAAAAGACAAATTATCAGGAGATTTGAAATTAGTGCTGTCAACCAATATTTGGTTTAGAGAGAACCAAATGGACTTACCTTTGAGGGAGGGATTGGCATGGAAAGGAAGTAAGATTTATGTGCCAACCAGTATGAGACTAATGGTGCTAAAGTATAGTCATGACTCTCAACTAGGGGGCCATTTCAGATTTGTAAAAACTCTCCATTTAGCCAGAGGACAATTTTGGTGGCCAAGGATGAAAACTGACATTGTGGACTATGTAAAAAGCTGTTCCATTTGTGCTACCATGAAGAACAGACCAGGGAAACCACCTGGCTTCTCCAACAAGTAGCCAAACCCACGAAACCCTGGGAGGAGATTGCCATGGACTTTATTGTTGAACTCCCAGAAAGCAATGGAAATACAGTGATTTGGATTGTCATTGATCTAGCCTCCAAGCAAGCACATTTCACAGCTTGTAATGGACTACCCTCTGCAAAGAAACTAGCAAAGCTTTTCATGAAGCATATTTACAGGTTTCACGGAGTTCTGTGGTGAGTAATATCAGATTGTGGAGTCCAATTTACTGCTAAGTTCTGGAGGGAGTTTTTGAAGTCTATTGGAACACCCCAGGGGCTTAGTTCGGCATTTCATCTGGCTACCAATGGATCGGCAGAACATTTGAATGCAATGGTGGAACAATACATTAGATGTTATGTATTATCAGGAAATACATTAGACCAGGGGTGTCCAACCTTTCACCTTCCCTGGGCCACATTAGAAGATGAAAATTTGGTTTGGGCCGCACATAAAATAAAATAACAGTAACGATACCTGATCATCCAAAAAAACCATAGAAAACATAGTTAACATATTAAATTTATTTGGAAATGAAGTTAGTGAGATGTATTTATTATTTATTAAAAATTATTTATTTTTTATCACGGTTTTTTTATCACGGTTTATTTTCCGGCCAAATTTTGCGTGGGGGGGGGAGAAAGCTCGCCCGCCTCGCGCCTACCTCTCCTCCTGCAAATGGCCCGGCTGGATGAGGCAGGACTGGAAGGCAGAAGCAGCGGCAGCGGCGGGGGCAGAAGCAGCAGCAGGGGCAGAAGCGGCGGCAGCAACAGCAGGAGGTGGCGCTCTGATGGCACCCGCCTTTTCTGTTGCTGCTTGGCCTGGCGCTCGCCTCGCCCCACCTCGCGCCTGCCTCTCCTCCTCCTCCTCACTGGCTCTGGCACGAAGGTTGGGGTGGGCACTGGGCCACATTACGAGGCAACCTGGGCCGCATGCGGCCCCTGGGCCGCGGGTTGGACAAGCCTGCATTAGACGTTATTATCAACAGGAAAATTGGGCTGATTTATTTCTGTTTGCAGAAGTGGCTAATAACAATGCAGTACACAGTAGCATAACTTATTTTCAAATGACTACTGGCATAGAATTTGTCTCTATGACTGAATTACCTAGGGAACCACCCACTTCCATGTCTCTAACAGAATGAATGGACTTCCTACAAAAAGGGTGGGAAAACACAAAAAAAGCTTTAGCAGAAGCAATTAATGAATACAAAAAACATGCAGACAAGCATCATTCTCTCCAACCACCATTTAAAGTGGGAGATAAAGCATACTTACCAACTAAATACCTCAGATTAAGATTACCTAGTAAAAAAATTGGACCCAGATTCCTTTGTCCTTTCCCTATAGTGAAAGTAATTAACCCAGTAACTGTTCAGCTTAGTGTCCCTCGCATATTAGGGAAAATACATCCAATATTTCACAGCAGCTTATTACCAGCAATAAGCTCTACTTTAAGATCTATCCCAGCTGCTCCTCCCAAACCTGTAGTTGCACAAGGTGAAACACATTATGAAGTTAAGAAAATTATTGACTCTAGATTAATCAGGGGCTGGTTACAGTATCTGGTCCACTGGAAAGAGTACCCTTTGTCAGAAGCTACTTGGGTGAAAAGTTGGGATGTAAAAGCAGATAGATTAGTGACACAATTTCATGATAAATTCCCTGATAAGCCAAAGGGTTCTCCTGAAGGGATAAGAGGGGGTTAAGTGACTGGATGGACTAGGCACTAACCCCTTGTTGTGTTTTGTCTATTTTATTTACCGGGACGTGTTTTTTTCTTCAGCATGTTTTCTTCTGTCAGCTCTGGAAGCCATATTAGAACCAGAAGCTGTCAAGCTGCCACATTCCTGTGCCTGGGAAAGTAGGAGGGGGGAATTTTAGTGTTGGTAGTTAAACATAATAGCATTCTTCTTTTTGGTCAAGGTTATGTTATTCCTGCACCTGGAGGAGGAGTGGTTGAAGGGATGTCCCAAGTTGGGACAGTTGGTGATTGGACCATGTGATGGACTGATGGGTGCAGGGGTTGGATTTTGAATTACTAAGGGAAAACCCGGAACTCTCAGATTTGGGTTTTCCCACATATGCCAGTATACCTACTTTAATAAAAAGAAACTTTAAGAGAATGCCTATCTCAGAGTTTTTAATTGGAGTTGGGTTTTTCTGGAACCTTGACAAAGGCGATCAGCCTGGATGTTCCTACTCTTTACTCAAGATGCCTCCACTTGATTAAATATTGGGGTTGTCTCCTATGTCACCTCGAATTGAATTCACTGCACCTCATAATGGGTTTGGCCTCCTATGACCACAGGATCTGGGGACTTGTAAGGTAGGGGCCTCAGGGTCCACCATGGGTTTTAAGAGGCTACTATGGAATACTGGGTGTATCTTCCCTAATGATCGGAGCAACTTCAATTGCACCATGACTGGGTTGATTATTTTTACTATGGGGAATGGTCCCACAAATTTTGGGCCAAGTTTCTTGCTAGGAGTCTTAACCTCAGATATTTGGTGGAGAGGTAGACCTTCTCTCCCAACTGGAATGGCTGTTGCAGGACTAGGTGTTTGTCTGCCTGTCTCTTTTGCTAGTGATTTTGCTAGTGCTTTTTTGACATTCTCCCAAGTTGCTTTCAGTGTTGACATCCAATCGCTCAAGCTGACTGGTGAGGGAGGATCCCTTGGATACTCAGGCATTGGGACAAAGTCCACACTGCTCACTACCTTGAAGGGGGTTAGTCCCATGCTACTGTGAACAGCATTACTGTACGCAACCTCTATGAAAGGCAGGAGGTCCACCCAATTGGACTACTGATAATTTATGTAGCACCCCAGGTACTGCTCTACCATGGTGTTCAATTTCTCTGCCTCCCCATTGGTGCTTGGATGAAAGCCCAAGCTAAAGCCCTCAGATGACTCAATAGACCGCAGGAACTCCCTCCAGAACTGAGCCATGAACTAGACCCCTCTGTCTGAGAAAATTCTCTGTGGTACTCCATGCAGGTGGTCGATGTGCTTCAGGAACAGCTTGGCTAACTAGTGGGCTGAGGGTAGTCGGTTGCAAAATATGAAATACACCTGTTTGGAAAATAAGTCTATTACAGTCTAGGTCACTGTGTTTCCCTCACTGTTCGGCAACTCCACTATGAAGTCTATTGCAAACTTCTCCCATGGCCTCATTGGCTCTGCTACCATCTGTAGCAGTCCAGGGAATTTTCCTGGTTGTTCTTTCATTGTGGTGCAAATGGTGCAACTCTTCACATAACTGTCCATGTCTTTCTTTATGCTGGGCCACCAGAATTGCCTTTGTGCTAAGTGTAACATCTTTAAGAACCTGAAGTGGCCTGCCAGTTTGGCATCGTGGCTCCTCTGGAGGACTAGTGTGCCTAGGGATTCTGGGACATAGAGTTTTGTCCCCTTCCATGCTAGGTCATCTCTTTTTGTCAAAATGTGTTGATTGTTCTGGTCTGCTAGTAGTTTGCTTTTCAGTTTTGGAGTTAGGTCATCTGCAGGTGGGTCTTGCCGGTCACGGCATTATTGTCTGGTGGTTACTTGGGCATCTATTTGGGTAGGGGGGATGATGGCATCTACTACATCCTCCCATTCACATTTGTACTGGGGCATGCTGGAGAGGGTGTCAGCCAGAACGTTCCCCCGCCCCCCCAGGATGTGTTTTAGCATGAAGTCAAATCAGTTGAAGTATTGAACCCAGCGGACTTGTTTGGGGCATAGTTTTCATAGGGTCTTAAGGGCTTCCAGATGTTTATGATCGGTCCAGACTTTGAATGGTTTCTGCCCCCCTTCCAGCAGGTGGCACCAGTTTGTAGTGCCCATCTTACTACAAAAGCCTCTTTTTTCCATGCAGCCTATCACCTCTCTCTGTCCATGAGCTTGCAGGAGGTGTAGGCGCAGGGCTGTAGGCATCCTTCATCATTTCTTTGGAGTAACACTGCTCCCCCTGCCACATTGCTGGCATCCACTTGAATGACAAAGGGTTGTTCCGGGTCAGGATGCTTCAGCACTGGTTCTTTTGCACAGTTCTTTCAGTGTTTCAAATGCTTTTTGGCAGGTTAGGTCCCACTGTAGGGTTACTCTGGTTTTATTCCTGGACTCCCTGTCTTTAGGAGGTCCATCATGGATCTGGCAATCCTTGTGAAGGAGGGGATGAATTGTCGGTAGAAGTTTGTGCCCCAAGAAGCTTTGTAGCTGTCTGCAGGTACAAGGGAGCTGCCAGCCGAGAATGGTTTTTACTTTGGCTGGATCCAACTCTATGCCCTCATTGGAGACTCGGTAGCCCAGGTAGTACAACTGTGTGTGGTGAAATTCACATTTCGACAGCTTGACGTACAGGTTTTCTGCTAGAAGTTTTGCCAGTACCTGGTGGACTAGGGGTATGTGGTCATCCATGGTCTCAGTGTTGTTGTTCAAGTAGAATGTTGTTCAAGTAGACAAAGACCCCCTTATAACGATGTTCGTGTAACACCTCGTTTATTAACTGCATGAATACTGCCAGGGGCCCCTGTAATCCAAAAGGCATCACTTTGAATTGGAAGCTCTCTAGGGGGCAGTTGAATGCTGTTTTCCATTTATCTCCCTCCCTGATGCGGACTCGATAGTATGCTTCTCTGAGATCTAATTTGGTAAAGACTTTCCCCTTGGCCAGGTGGGATAGCATGGGCAGGAGGGGATATAGATTGTGTACACACCATCCATTGATAGCCCTAAAGTCTATGCATAATCTCATAGTTCCATCTTTTTTTTTTCCTTGAACAGGACTGGGGCTGCGACCCATGGTATCTAGGCTTCAGGTGCTTTTTGACCCACTCCGGAGCCTGACACATTGGTGGGTTGTGAGGGAGTGTTGCTGGCAGACTGCAGCTGCCCAGGAGCTTGGGACTAAACCATAGTACCTGGCAATCTGGCACTTTTCAATGCAGAGCCACGATGACAGAGCCATAATGACAGAGCTGCTGAGAAGTGGTGGGGAGCTGTGGAATCTGTGGGTGGAGACAACCCAAATGGATTGTGGGGGGGCTGTTGGGGGCTGTGGCTATGAAGTTTGTGGGGTCTGGAAGTTGCAGGGGAGCACAGGGCTGATGGACTGAGGAGTAGGATAGGAGGGTTTGCAAGGTTTGAATAGCGTAGGGGAACACAGGGGTATAGGATTGGGAGGTAGGATAGGAGAAGTAGGAATGGTGGGTGGATATTAGAAGGGTGCAGTATTTAACTAGTCCAGGTGGATGTTGGCTATCCAGAGGCTGGATTACAGAAGAGGGTATTTAAAGCATGGAGAGGCGTTAGCTCTCAGCGCTGGCTTTTCTGTTAATCCTGATTTCTCAAAATAAAACTGAGACATGGAGGCTTGAGAGAGTGAGTACCATCTGCTTTGTGTGAGCAACTGATCAGAGGTTCAGAGGCAGCTGAGAAAAAGCCAGTGCTCCCTTATATTTGTATGCATTGTGTTAGGTGGTGAAGGATGGCAGAAGGAATGGATCCAGTCTGTTTGGAAGGAGGAGTCGAGGCAGACAACGCTGTGGAAGTGCTGGAAGATGGATTGGAGCAATTGGAGGTGGAAGAAGAGAAACCTACCCTGTGAGAAACACAGTGGATGGTCCAACCAAAAGTTTTCAGGGCTTGTAAAGAAGTGCAGCTTAGTGAGCCAGGCTGAACCCAGCCATTCAGATTGGGGAATGCACCCAGGACCAGGACAGTTAAAGGTTTGGCAGGTGCGCAGGTGGCCAAGAATGGGAGGAGAGTGGCTAGGCAGTGCCTGGTACTGAAACTCTGGATATGCTTTGACTGCAATTTGGGGAAGTGATGGTACAGGACCCTCCTTTGACATCAATGAAGTGGACAGACCATAGACAAAGGCTAGCACCCTCAGTAATAACCAGGGGTCCATTAACTAGTTCCAGCCTGAATGTGGAAGTCAATAGAGAGTTGGACCGATATGATTTGCAGTCCAGATGTGCTCAGGATACAGTGGGTTCCTTGACACCACTGTTCAGGTCTGAGGTAGGCCTGAGGCAAGACCCTGGAGTAATGGACCCACCCAGGTGGGACCAGAGAGGGCAGGGGGACCCTGGTAGGTGAGTCTCTGGCAGACCATGGGCCTTGGAGCAGGGTCTCGTGGGACCACAACCAGGGAAATAGGGACCTCCCCCTTACATGCCTCATTTGATGGGGGCCCTGATGGGGTAGCAGTATTTCTAGCCAAAATCATTAACCATATAGACTTGTATGGATGGTATTACCCCTCCCAATGGGTTATGGTGGTAGCTGTTATGGGGATGTTAGATGGAGTGGGTGGGGAGTGGGTGGCAGATTTACCATGTGAATGGTCCCCTGAATTGGCTGACATTGATCTCTTTTTGTCAGCCTTACGAGCCTGGTTCAAGGATAACTCCAAGGGACAGCAAGCCGAGAAAGATTTGTTAGTTTTAAGGCAACGGGGCTGGCCGGCATGTCAGTGAGTTTCGTCAGGCGTCTGGCCAGTTTCATGCCTGGCTGGAAAAACTGTTGATCCATTTGTTTAAAGGTGGCCTGGATCATGAGTTGAACCAGGCCTGTTTGTATAGGGGCCTACCACAAAGACTGCAAGATTGGTACCAGATGGCTGATGAGTTGGATTCTGGCTTACAGTGATTACGAGTACAAGGAGACATTGGACCTGGGATTAGGTGGGGATCTCCTAGCCAAGCAATTCCTATGTGTAGCACTTCATCTAGGGGTCAACAGGGCTGCAGCTCATTCAGGTGCTTTCAATGCAACAGTCAGGGACACAGGGCAGCAGAATGCCCTATACCACCATTGGGGCTGCATCTAGCAGAAGCCACCCCAGGACCTACTTGTGGAGCTACTTGTGGTTGAGAAAGCAGAAGTGCCTTGCAGGCTCAGTGTTATGTCCCTGGAACTTGCCAAAGTCCCCACCCAGGTCCGTTCATGCTGCGGGGGTGTTTGCTGCCCCTCATTGGCTGGCCTCCCTCGACAGCCGGCTATAAAAGCCAGCTGCATGGTCCGGCCAGCCGCTGATCGCTGGGAGCCTGCTCCAGGCAGGGCTAACACGTTCAGTCCTTTATTGCTCCAATAAAGTCTTGTTGCACCCAAGCCCTGGTCTAGCCTCTCATTGCTCAACTACAACACTGGCGACGAAGGTGGGATGGCTACCAGAGGCAATTCGCAACAGCTGAAATCACTAAAATAACCGCTGAGCCGCAGCCGCGCCGCCGGAGAGCTCGGTCAGCAAGAGCGAAAGTAATAGCGTCTGTAGCCGCTTGTTAGCAAGCTACAGAGGAAAGTGAAGCGCTGCGAGCCGCAGCTGCTCAGCACAAAAAGAGCGCGAAATTCAAACGGCTGTCGTTTGGATTTCTAGCCGGAATACAGCGCGGTGCTGTTATTCCGAGCTACTGACACTCACGCAGGCGCGATTTTCAAAGCGCTATCAGAGGCGGCAAGCCAGCACCGCCTACGCTCTCCAGGAGCGTGAATTTCAAAACGCTGCCAACAGTCATTGCAGCTCAGCCCAATTGTAGCCCAGAGAGAGAGCAGAGAGGTCTATGAAGCCTCTCCAGAGCTGAAGTCACTAGCCTGACAAGAGCACAAGTGCCATTTGTGTCCCAGAGAGATTTCTCAACAGCATATCACGCAGGAGTCCTCATCATGAACTCCAATCCAGCCTTCCCACCGTTCAAACCGGAAGAAGAAAAATGGGAGTCATACAAGAACCGTTTTAACCACTACATCGACGCTATCGGTCTGGCTGATGCTGGGGAGCACAGAAAAAAGTCATTCTTCCTCAGCTATTGTGGGGCCATCGTTTTTGATACCGCCACAGCACTCGTCGCTCCACGTGAGTTAAAGAATGTCCCCTGGGCAGAATTGCTAGAAATTCTCACCAACCATTACTCCCCCAGGCCCTCACAAATCGCGAGGCGTTTCACCTTCCGGATGAGGAAGCAAGCAGAAAAGGAAACCGTCAATCAATATATGGCCGCCTTGAGGACTGCAGCCCTCCACTGCGGGTTCGGGAACTATCTTGATGACATGCTCCTCGACCAGCTCGTCTGCGGGGTCAAAGACCTTCACCTCCAGAGGCGACTACTCGCCAGGAAGGACCTCAACCTATCCCAGGCCGTCGAGGAAGCCTTGGCAGCAGAGCTGGCAACCCAGTCCACCACTGAAATTCAAGGCCCCGTTCCCAAACAAAGCTGCGCCACCGTTCACTCAGAAGAGGTAGTCAACGAAGACGACCCTAATGAGCAAACAGACATCCACCGCCTCACCCATGCCAAACAACCACCGGCAGGAGCCAGGCTAGAAACCAACAGCACACCCAAACACATCATCCTATGCCTATCCTGTGGAGGACCTCACTCGAGAGCTACGTGCAAATTCAAGGGTGCCATCTGTAACCATTGCCACAAAAAAGGCCACATCGCTAGAGTCTGCCAGGCCGTGCACAACTCAGCACAAAAGGTTCCTTCCTTTTCCCATTCTGGGCCTCAAAGGCAAGTACTCAATTGTCACACTTGCTACCATGCTAACCACACCTGTCACTCTGTTAGTAAAATAACACTTTCCGTTCTATTAGAAGGTAAACCTTGTCGTATGGAGGTTGACACGGGGTCAGCGCTCTCAATCATCTCTTGGAGCACCCTCAAGAAAATCCAGCCCAGACTATCCAGAAACCAGCTCCAGAAGTGCCAGATCTCCTTGAGGGATTACCAGGGAAAAGACATTCCAGTGCTCGGCAAAGGCAAGTTCCGTGTTAATTTTAAAGCTTTTAAAGGCCACCTGCCTCTAGTGGTAGTTAACGGCAACCTCCCCAGTCTTCTGGGGCTTGATTGGTTCCCCTACCTCGGCCTAGGGTTAACAGGAGTCCATGCTGTCTCAGCTTCTGACACTGACTCCTTATTCACTGACTACTCAGACATATTCAGCAATGAGTTGGGGTGTTATAATGGTACCCCCATCTCATTTGCAGTTGACCCCCAAGCGGTTCCAGTCCGACTGAAACCGCGTAGAGTCCCATTCGCCATTCGGCCTAAACTGGATGCAGAGCTCGATAAATTATTAAAGCAAGGGGTCATCGAGCCGACAGACTTCGCCAAATGGGAGACGCCAATTGTCACACCCCTTAAAAAAGATGGCAGCCTGAGAATTTGTTCTGATTACAAAACAACAATCAACCACTTTCTACAAGTTAGCGCGTACCCAGTCCCGGTCATTCAACATTTACTGCATACCTTTGAGCCTGGCAACATTTTTGCCAAATTGGACATGTCACAAGCGTATCAGCAGTTCCCCGTTGACAACCAAACGGCTGAACTGCAGACCATTGTGACTCACAGGGGTGCCTTCCGGTGCAAGCGTCTCCAGTTTGGCATAAGTGTTGCCCCGGGCATTTTCCAATCCCTCATGGAGCGTATACTACAGGGCCTCCCTGGCGTAGTACCCTACTTCGACGACATATTGGTCTCGGCCAGGGACAGACCCCAACTCTTCCAGAGAGTCAGAGCAGTGTTAGACAGGTTCAGACAGCATGGCCTCAAATTAAAAAAGGAAAAATGTGCCATTGCCACTAGACAGGTGGACTTTCTGGGCTATAAGATTGACGCCTCAGGCATCCACCCCCTAGAGTCCAAGGTCAAGGCAATTCATGAGGCACCCACGGCAACTACTAAAGCCGAGCTACAAGCCTTTTTGGGATTATTGAACTTTTATGCATCATTTCTACCTCACAAAGCATCAGTAGCAGAGCCTCTACACAGGCTCTTAGATAAAAAAGCACCTTGGCACTGGGGACACAAGGAAGACACTGCTTTTCGCGCAGTCAAATCACTGCTTATATCAGACGCGGTCCTTATTCAATTTGACCCACACCTTCCACTGGTATTAGCCGCGGATGCTTCCCCTTTTGGGATTGGCGCCGTATTAAGCCATAGACTACCCAATGGCTCTGAGGCACCGATTGCCTTCTTTTCCAGAACGCTCTCAGCAACAGAGCGTAACTATAGTCAGATCGACAAGGAGGCTTTAGCCGCAGTGGCCGCGGTTAAGAAATTTCATGAATTCCTGTTTGGCCACAACTTTGAGCTAATCACGGACCACAAGCCTCTCCTGGGTCTTCTTTCCGGGGACAAGCAGACTCCCCAAGTGTTGTCTCCCAGAATGACGAGGTGGACTTTGTTCCTGGCGGCCTATTCGTACAAGCTCATCCACCGCCCAGGAAAAACGTTAAGTCACGCAGACGCCCTCAGCCGCTGCCCCCTGCCAGCTCCAGCAGAAGACCCGGCCCCGGTCCACGCAATCTTCGATGTCACCGAGCTCGACCTCCCTGTCACCGCTCTCGACATTGCCACCAAATCCAAGACGGACAAAACCATCGCCCAGGTACTGGACTGGGTGAGGAGGGGGTGGCCGGGCTCAAACCTCTCAGCCGAATTCACACCTTTTAAGACCCGTCAACAGGAGCTGTCTAGCATACAGGGCTGCCTGCTGTGGGGCACCCGGGTGGTTATTCCGGCCTCACTTCGCACACCAGTCTTAGAGGCACTACACGAGGGCCACCCGGGCATCGTCCGGATGAAGGCGTTGGCACGAAGCTACGTCTGGTGGCCGGGCCTGGATGACGACATCGTCAAGTGGGTAAGCTCATGCCAACCCTGCCAGGAATCCAGACCATCCCCTCCAGTCACCACCCCCACAAAGTGGGAGAGCGCCAACGCACCTTGGTCAAGGCTACACATTGACTTAGCGGGTCCGATACATGGCAAGACCTTCCTAGTGGTCGTAGATTCATACTCAAAATGGATCGATGTGGCCCAACTATCCACAACCACCACGCTAGCAGTTACCAAGGCTCTAACTCGCCTATTCGTAACACACGGGTTGCCAGACACCATTGTTTCGGATAACGGCCCCCAGTTTGCCTCAACAGAATTTAGCCGTTTTGCCACAAATCTTGGCATCCGACATATCTTCACGGCTCCTTTCCATCCTGCCAGCAACGGATTGGCAGAACGAGCCGTTAGATCCACAAAAGAAGCATTAGCCAGATTCAGCAAAGAAGATTGGCATCACAGGCTCTCCCGTTTCTTGCTGAGCCAACACTCGACCCCTTGCATGGTCACCAACAAATCCCCTGCAGAACTTCTAATGGGTAGGCGCCTAAGAACTGTGTTGGATAGGCTCCACCCTCACTATTGTCCTGACACCCCTCTCGCTTCAATGACGGGGGTCAGAGATTTTGTCTTGCAGGAACATGTATTTGCGAGGAACTATGCCGGAGACCCGCTGTGGATTCCAGGAGTGATAGTAGCCATCACCGGCCCCCGGTCGTACCGAGTCCAGCTGGAAGACGGCCGCATCTGGAGAAGACACCTGGATCAGCTAAGGAAGCGACAGGGTACCTTCGCCAGTGTCGGATCGTGGGCTCAGGTCGACCCCCAGGTGCCACACCAAGCTCCCATCGAAGACCATGCCAGGGCCACTGCACCACCAACACCCGGACCAGGAGAGTTGGCAGTAGACCGGGACTGCCAGATGGGTCCGCCACCGGCACCAGTAGACGGGACCACAACATCGCCAACCAGAAGCACCACACCGGTGCCAGTGCAAACCCCAGAGCGAGGCTGCACCCCATCACCAACCCTACCGGGTTCCTTGGACTCTGAGACACTTGGTAACTCACTGGAGTTACGACGCTCGGGGCACCAGCACAGACTGCCTGCTTATTTAAGTGACTATGCGTGTTCGCATCTGGGGGGAAGGGGTGTTATGTCCCTGGAACTTGCCAAAGTCCCCACCCAGGTCCATTCTTGCTGCGGGGCGTTTGCTGCCCCTCATTGGCTGGCCTCCCTCGACAGCCGGCTATAAAAGCCAGCTGCAGGGTCCGGCCAGCCGCTGATCGCTGGGAGCCTGCTCCAGGCAGGGCTAACACGTTCAGTCCTTTATTGCTCCAATAAAGTCTTGTTGCACCCAAGCCCTGGTCTAGCCTCTCATTGCTCAACTACAACACTCAGAAAGATTGAGTGGTGCCAGCCAGTTACATACTAGCACTAGCACCAATATAGACATATCCACAGATGAATATACAATATCACCAGAGGTGCTATTCAACCGGTTCACACCTATTTGGGAGAACTGGTAGCGGTGATTTGGCATGGGTCACAGAACTGGTGGTGACCCCTGGTTGGCCATGCCCCCAAACTGGGTCACCCTGTTGCCCGGTTGCCCGCTTGTCCCGGTTGCTCCCCTAGCTTTCCATACCACATGGAGGCCATGGGACAGCTTGGGTGGATGTGCACATGTGCAGCAGCCCCCGGACATCTGCCTGCCTGCCCGCCCTCCTGGAGCATGTTTTCTTCCTTCTCCCAGCAGTGGGAGCACTTCTTCCAGTCCAGGCCAGCCTGGCCCGGCCAGCAAGCAGGTGGGTGGGCGGATATCCCGGGGCTTCTCGTCCCCCTTGTCACCAATGCCTGCATCAGCAGCCCCTCGGCCAGCTTAGCCAGGAGTCACCATTCCCAGGTTTAGCGGCTGGTCCTGCCCCTCACCCTCCCCTCCCTCACCTGGCCTGAGAAGGTAGCCTAGCTACAATCTTTGTAAGAAAAGTGTGGAATGTACTCCTGGTTTTAAACTACCATACCGCTCCTTCAGACTTCCACCCCTTGTTTATGGCAACTTGAAAATAGGCATAGGAATATTTTACAAGTTGACAACAAGTGTACACTGGGAAGCCAGACTCCATTTTTTCTTAACATTTGGAGGAGGCAGAAGCACAAAGAAGAATCCAGCTTAATCTGTGACACATGTTCATCCAAGGACAAACCCACATCCCAAACACAGAGCATCGCTGGGGAGAATTAGGTTACGTGTATTTATTAATTGTTATGTTCAGCAGTAACTCAGTACTGCCTATCTTGCATTTGGTTCTCATTGTATGTATTCCTATTTTCTCCAGTTTCACCACATCCTGTTCTTTAATAAAGCATCCAGATTTATGCACAAAGTCTGTTTTAATGGAGGATAGGTGGGTTTAGCTGCATGTTGAGCTGAACACAGAGTAAGGTGTAGTGAGGATAGAACACTTCTTTTCTACAAAATCAACAACTAGTCACATAGCAGAGGACAGAATCAAGATTTTTTAAAAAAAATACTGAATTCTAAAATATATTTAATCTTGTCTAATCAAGCAGACAGAGATCCAGAAAATCCAAAAAGAGCAAAGAACAAGCAATAGATAATAGAGAAGTTATTTCATAGTGACTTAGAGTAGCAGATCATCAACAGATGAACAATAGCAAAGGGCTGGATAACAAAACTGAGTGTAGCAGAAAAAACAAATCTGTCTTGACAATTGAATAACAAAATTCTTTTATTGAACAACTTTTGTAACTTTTACAGATCAATATGGACATCATCCACAGTCTTCAGAACCTTCATTGACAATGTTTCTTGATATACCAGCACACATCTTATGAAGCACAAAGTGGGAAAAGACTATTCCTTATTGTCTCTTTTTGAGTAATAGAGACAAATTCACCATCACTCAAGACTAGGCATGCATGCCCCTAACTACCTCAGTTCCAACTACTGCTGGCCTTAAATGCAAGCTACTCAATGCAAGAAGCCTTGTGAATAAAATATCGGAATTTCTCCTCTTACTAAATATGGCTAAATTCAACATCATATTTGTCTGTGAAACATGGCTCAATGCATCTCTCCCTGACTCCATTATCACAGTAAGAGACTATCATGTTTACCGATCAGATCATGAAATTCATAGAGGAGGTGGTGTTGCTATCTTCTATAAAAAATCCTTACATCTAAAAAACACCCAAGTTACCCAGGAGCTTGCTTTTCCTGAGACCATCTGTGAACTATCCTTAAATATCACATTTCAATTCTTACTATGTTACAGAGCACCTGATTATGACATCAAACATGTAAACAAGCTAAAATCACTGCTAACATGGGCAACATCCTGCCCACATGCTTTTATCTTTCTTGGTGACTTCAATCTACCTCACATAAACTGGACCCTAAATGAATGTAAAACTGAACCCAAACATGCAACCTTCTACAATGCTGTTACAAATCCGGGACTGGAACAACTAGTAACCAACAATACTAGACTTAACAACTGCCTCGATCTCATCTTCTGCAATAGTTTGAATTCAATTTACGGAATACAAACTAAAGAACCCTTTCCCAACAGTGACCACAATATGATTGATTTTTGTCTCAACATACGCCCACACAAAAATCATCACAATGATGTAATCCCCAATTATAACTTCAAAAAAGGCAACTATGATCTTATAGACAACGATCTCTCATCCCTTGATTGGCAATCTCTGTTCACTAGATGCAGTACTGTTGAAGACCATTACAACATATTTTTACTTGAAATCAAAAGAGTCATCAAACTATATGTACCAACAACAACCCCCCCCCCCCCAAAAAAAAGATTACCCATAACAATAAGGAAACTTCAATCCAAAAAGAGATCACTCTGGCAGAAAAACAAATCTGGTCATGTTGCCAACTTCAAAAGCCGATACAAAAATTTATGCCACCAGATAAAGACTGAATGCACCAATTATCACATTAAACAAGAGGAAAACCTTCTACGCACCAATTCCACCCGCGCTTTTTACAATTTTGTAAAAAACAAACTAAAAGACTCAAGATCCATTCCACCCCTGATAGGACCTAATGGTAAAGACTGCAATGACGATACCATTAAAGCCAACATCTTTAACACATTCTTTGGCTCAATATTTGTAAACAGCAATGGATCATGCCCAGTATTTCCTAGCCAAACCTCAGAAAACTATAATGATCTAATACATATCAATTTTACAGAAGACAATGTTGAAAAAGCACTACGCAATCTAAAACCATCTCTATCTATTGGACTGGACGGAATATGTGCCTACTTCTTAAAAAAGCTATCCACTACCATAGCAGAACCTCTAAGCATAATCTTTGAAAAATCTTTCAGGACCAGCTCCTTGCCAAACCTATGGTCACAAGCCACGGTCATCCCCATCTTCAAAAAGGGAGACTCCAGCCTAGTTGAAAATTACAGACCAATCTCATTATGCTGCGTCACCTGTAAAGTCATGGAATCAATTATTAACCAATCAATTATCCTCCACTTAGAGACAAACAACCTAGTCTCTATTTGATTTCAGAAAAAAAAAACTATCCTGTAATCTGCAACTCTTACACTGCAAAAACATATGGACTACACAAGTTGATCAGGGCAAAACAATAGACGCAATCTACATAGACTTCTGTAAAGCCTTTGATTCAGTGGTACATGACAAACTACTCCTAAAATTAAAATCTTATGGTATCTCTGGACAACTGCATAACTGAATAGAAGCATTTCTGTCAAACAGACAACAAATGGTCAAAATTGGGAGTGTCCTATCAAATTCTGTACTTGTCAATAGTGATGTCCCCCAAGGCAGTGTTCTAGGACCAACTCTCTTCATACTCTACGTAAATGACCTCTGTGATCATATTAAGAGCAACTGCATTCTCTTCACTGATGATGTAAAGCTGTTCAATACCACAGACAATGCTGCTACCCTTCAAAAGGATCTTGACTATGTATCAGAATGGTCAAACAAATGGCAACTTCAAATCTCAACAAATAAATGCTCTGTCTTACATATTGGCAAAAGAAAAATCAGAAAATAAAATACAAGCTGAATAGTCAAGACCTTGTTGATGATCCAAGCCAGAGGTGGTATTCAGCAGGTTCTGACCAATTCTGGAGAACTGGTAGTGAAAATTTTGAGTAGTTCGGAAAACCAGCAAATACTATCTCTGACTGGAGATTTTACAATATCCTTCCTTTGCCATGCTCACCAAGCCACGCCCACAGAACCAGTAGTAAAAAATTTTGAATTTCACCACTGATCCAAGCTCTGTAATGGACCTTGGAGTACTCATCTCAAATGATCTAAGTGCTAGAGCCTACTGTAACTACATAGCCAAAAAGGCATTAAGAGTTGTTAACCTAATCTTACATAGCTTTTTCTCTGGTAATATCACACTACTAATTAGAGCATACAAAACATTTGTGAGACCAATACTTGAATACGGTTCATCAGTCTGGAACCCACATTACGTATCTGATATTAGCACAGTAGAGAAAGTCCAGAAATATTTCACAAGAAGAGTTCTCCACTTCTCTACCCATTGCAGAATACCTTATGCCACCAGACTTGAAATTCTAGACCTAGACAACCTAGAACTACGCCGCCTTCAGTCCTATCTAAGTATAGTATATAAAATCATACATTGCATTGTCCTACCTGTCAATGAATACTTCAGCTTCAACCATAACAATACAAGAGCACACAATAGATACAAACTCAAGGTTAACCGCATCAAACTTGATTGCAGGAAATATGACTTCAGCAACAGAGTGGTCAATGTCTGGAATACTCTACCTGACTCTGTAGTTTCTTCCCCAAACCCCCAAAACTTTAACCTTAGACTGTCTACTATTGACCTAACCCCTTTCCTAAGAAGTCTGTAGGGGGCGTGCATAAGCGCACCAATGTGCCTACAGTCCCTGTCCTATTGTTTCTTTTATTTTTCTTATATGTACCCATTTCATGTATTCATAACTATGTATATACTGATACCTATTATCTTGTAAGTGATTGACAAATCAAAATAAAAAAAATAAAAAATAAGAAAAATAAAAAACCTCAGAGATAGGTAGAGAGAGAGGAAGGAAGGAGAAAAGGAGATTTTTGGGTTTGTCCTTGTTCACGTGCATATTCATAGTTTTAACAAACTATTACAGAATGAAGATAAGAAGATTTGATGGCCCTCTGAGGAGGATGCTTTCATTGACCAAGACTTTCAGGCCAGAACAAATACTATTAATTCATGTTAGGAATATATCAGCCTGCCATTCCTGAATGATTTTCTTTGGCACAGTTCTTTGTTCCAGCATAAGTGCTTGAATAGTGATTACTGGGTATATTAGTATAATTCACATACTCATTTTGTGCTTTAGAATATAAAAATGTTGTTTGACTAAGCAACTTGTCCCCTATTGGTTTTATTGCAAGGGGGAGGAAGACAGTACATTACAGAATTTTTATAATAAAAAGGCTACATTTGGCTTCTGGGCATCACTTTTGCATGTATTAATAAAATCTAAAGGCATACTTGTTCCTAACTATTTTATGCTAGCATGCCATAACTTCCCACACTTAAATGAATAAGCATGTTGGGAATGAAAGCACTATTGGATTTAGTCATATTACACACCCAAAGGAAAAAAGGGAATAATTTCTTTTTTTTAAAAAAAGCTGTTAGTAATTTGTTTGCATAATTCCTTAGGGAGCAAAATAGAAGAAAAGGTTTGAAAAACTGTACATAATAAGAAGTAAAAAGCACAGCATAATAGGCTTTCTAAAAACCCTCCACGTTTGCAGATGCAATTTTGTAGCTATGTTAAATTATAGATGCAAATGCTTCCATTCAAAATGCCAAAAATCTTTTTGTAACTTCATTGAAGTGGAGGGGAAGAGGATAGATGGGTTAGAGTAGGGTAGAGCATTTGCAAAAATGAAGATACTATTTAAAAAAGAGTTTTGCAATGCAAATAGGATACTCCATGTGCATAGTTAAATAGAAGAGCAAGGAAATATTGTAATTGGATGAAGGAATAAATTACAATGGTTTTTTAGCTCCTGCCCCCAATGGAAATGTCTCTTATTATTTACTTCTATTTTCTCTCCCCAATAAACAGATCAATGGGCACTATTGTTTAGCATGACTTCTAGGTATATGCAACCAAAGCAGTTTTTTAAAGAAATTTCACATTTTTGCATATTTATTGTATACTATAGAGTAGGGCTGTCAAACTTGTGGCCTGAAGGCCAGATGTATCATGCACTGGCTATGCCCATGCCCGGTTTAGTGAAGGGGGAAAAGTGATATATCACATGTCAGCGCTGTGACAACCTGAGTATGACACTGCTATAGAGTAAAGATGACACCAGAAAAGAATAGAATATCTATCATTCCAGGTAATTATAATTCATATGAAAGTTTGATGACATAAGACATACTAGGTACATCTGTATGATAAAATGAGAAACTAGGCATTGTTGACTAGATGAAGAATCAGAGGAAAAACCAGCTCATCTTGGAAAATTGGACTGTCTCCTATTTAAAAAAGACTCACCTACAAATTAGATCAATGAGAACCACAATATTTCAGATTGACCTAGTAGCATTTGAAATATTTTGCTTGATTTGATTTTTTTTTTAAAAAAGCTCATAAGTTGTAAAAAACAAATTCTATGTAGAGAAAAATCCAGTGGCACATACATAGTTAATATGGCTTGTTTAGTTTTGGTTTAGTCTGTTACGTAAATACAGCCACTTTGTGGTGGGTAAACAATGGGCTATGATAAAAAATGACTTGATAGCACAATCAATCAAATCAATGAACCCAACAAGAATTTGTGGTGGTTTGATCTTTCTTTATTCATTTTTTAAAAGCTTATTTTCTGCAAACTATTTTTAAAAAAACACAAGCAAAGTTGATATATCTTGTCATGCCAAAGCAAAGTGGCCTCCTCCAGTTGAGTAAATAACATGGTTGGAGGTGAATTTGGTTAAATTACGGGTGAAGAATTAGGATTTTTTCTTTTTCTTCTCCAGATAGTGAGAAAACCTTTCCCATGTATTTCAATTGTTCGAAGAGAAAGCAGAATATATGTCATAGAAAAAGAGAACAATTTAAGTTTGTTAGCATTAATCAAATATTGACAGTTTCTTTGCACAAATATTTCCTTTATGAAATTCATTAACTCTCTTCTTTTTGTTTTAGAATCAGTGAAAAACTATCCCCCCACTCAGTTTATGTATAGATTAATTAAATGACATGGTTTTATTTAAAATTATTCTTTCAGTCTTAAACCACTATATTATTATTTCATATTTATGTTATAACATTTTGATAAGCCTGAAAAGGGTGAATGTTGTGTTTGTATGCATGGTCTGTCTTGTCTCTCTCTTTAGCCCTAAAACTGAGCAACTGAACATCTGCTTTGGGTTTAATTAATTTTCAAAGTTTCAAAAGCTTCTCTTTTTTTTAATAGCAAACATTTTTTGCCAGCCTATTACACTGCAAATGTATTTTTCTTTATATGATTTGAATTAATACTCTCTGCAGTTTAAATACAGTTTATTTATTTTTGAGTATAATTGTTTTGCCAAGTCAAGGAGAAATTAATGTCATGCAATTTCATGCACATGCTAGAACTTTGTACATTTATATTGTCTCTAGAGAGATTTGCAAATCTTTTGCATTTTAGGAAACATAAATATATTTTATTCTGTTATGCATTTTGAGAAAAATATATATATCTCTCTCTCTCTCCCTCTCTCTCTCTCTCTCTCTCTACACACACACACACACACACACACATACACACAAATATATATATTTGTATTGTGATATATAATTTTCAGAAGACTAAGTGGGATTGAAAATAAGCCTGTGTAGTTAGGCATCATGGATACATTAAAATATTAATAAATAGCAAGGGACATTAGAAAAACTTGTTTGGTCTGCAGTTGTAAATATTTTCTAAGCACAGTTAATTGTACATCTAATTTAGTTCAGGAACGTTATCCTTTTTTACTTTTACACATTTATAATGGAATTTTCAAGTGATAAATTACAAAACAAGACTTGCCTTTTAGAGAACTTATATGTTAAAGTGCGAATATTAAGAAAAAAGATATGCATAAGAAAGATTGAAATTTTGTTGAATTATTTGAAAAGCAAAAGCAGAAAGATGTGGCACGTTAATACAACAGACATTTACAGAGCACAGAGAAAACAGAAATAGATTAGATAAGCACTTATTTCTATAGAGCTATAAATCATGAATAAAATCATGAAATTTCATACAATGTTAGATATATATTAAAGAATATAATTATGTTCATTGATTCACAGATTTTTATTGTGTCAGAAACTTTGCTTAGATTTTAATTTCATTTTCATAATAATTCAATTTGACAAGACCTGTTTTTCTATTAGTTTTTATTGGCACAGTAAACCAAGGTTGTGGTTACTGTATATCCACAGGTTTTTGGTTAGCACACATAGGTCTTCACAAAAACTAACATATGATGTTACAGTATCTGTGAGTTCATCCAAGTCTGCAGAGATATCATTGAAAAGGTTCCAGTCAAGGCAAACCTGCAGCTTTAGCTTTGCCTCCTCAGTCCAAGACTTCACTGATTTAATTGTTGGTTTTATAGTTTTAAGCCTTTGTCTATAAATAGGTACAAGGTGAATCATACAATGATCAGAGTGTCCCACAGATGCTTGTGGTGAAGACTGATAAGCATCTTTTTAATGTTGTATAGCAGTGGTCTAAAGTATTCTTACCTCTAGTGAGACAGTTGACATGCTGAAAGTATTTTGGTACTGTTAAAAATATTCAAAAGCCTACCCTGGAACTTATAAGGGTTTTTTATTTTATTTTTTATGGTGCAAAGCAATCCTCCTTGCCTAGTTGAAAGTGGGTACATCTGACTATTTATTTGTATAAAATAAATTGCATGCACAGTTCTCTAAACAAAACCAAAAGTAATTAATTGCAAATTATATGTTATTTTGCAACTAGTGTAAAGATTTAGGTTTTAAAAAATTTGTTTTAACAGCACAACATCTCACAGTGCCTTCCTCTGAATTAAATGGGGATTTGGCAGAAGATTAGAAGTGTCTTTGTTCATGGTCTCAGGAGCCTGCATCCTCGAACTTCAAAGGAAGACTTCTATTTACCATACTATGATGTACAATAGTAACACTAAATTTATTTCTGTACAACTGATATTGGCAATCATATGTGCGAAAGCATTTAAATGGGAAGCATTTTGTTTGCTATTAATCTAAGAGTGTTAGTTCTTTTGGTTCTCCTTTTTGAAATGATTGAGGTCAATACCTCATCATAAAAATAGAAGGAGGGCAGAGCTGGTGTCGCGGCAGTACGACACAAAATCTTGATCCTCCAAGATCACTGTTGATATCTCTGCTGCTGGACGGTCCCAACAGACCTAAACCATTCCGTAGAGATGGTGATTGATAATGATAATGCATAGCAGAATAAAATATATTTATGTTTCCTAAATCAGCACATCCTGCTAATCCCAGAGACATTGCAAAGTCCTTGGTCAATCCAGGAAAAACCCTTTTTGCCAGTGGCGGAGAGGCAGCCATTCAAGCTGCTGAAGCTGGGACAGCTCTGGAACAGAAGAGATCGGCAGAAAGTGTGTCAGTTTGGTGAGATGAACTTTTACTTATTGTTTTTTTGGAGAGAACACCCTGAAAGACTTAAAGTGGAATTAAAAGTGAAGAGAAAAGAGCTTAAGCAGCAAGATTAAACTAGTTAAATTGAAAGTTTCTTCCACCCCCCTTTCACTGGAACTTGGAATTTGACAAAGCTTCTTAATTTTAAACTGGAGTGGTCTTTTTAAATTTCTTATTTTTTTTTAACAATTCTCTTGAAAGTCTCCTTTTATTAAGACTCTTCTTTCTGATTTGAGATTTATTTCTTTTTCTTTTTCTTTTTAAAAGAGAAGATTTTACTATTTTTTCTTCTGTTCCTGGCTTTGGATACATGAGGGGGGAGTGAAAGTGAAGAAAAATAAGTAGCACTGCCATCTAGAGGCTTGGATATACTGTTTTCTTTTTTCCTTTACTTGTTTATGTATTCGTGTTATACTCAAGGACTCTGAGCTTTGCACTGAAAAAGATAGTGGGATGAGCATGGCAGATTGTTTATACAGGTGCTCATCTGTGAAACTATAGATAGCTGGAGTCTGGAGTTGAAGTTGAAAGAAAGAAGATTGAAGTGACCTTGAAAATACTGGAAAGTCTGAGTTGATTTACCAAAGAGTCTTAGATATTTAGTGGCAGTGGCTTGCTTTCTATTAGAATTATTTGTTATTTCTTACCTTCTTTTCTACTTCCCCTCTAGTTGGATTTTTAGATTTGGATTTTAACCTTTTAACCAAGGAACTAGAATGTAAATTTTTTCTTTTGCTCTCTTTTTTTTATTAAGAGAAATACATAGACTATTATTATTATTATTTTCTCCTTCCCCCTACCCTCTTTTTCTTCAAAAAAATATCTTTTTTATCCTTTTTTCCATATCTTCTCTATTTTTCACATATTACTGCAACTAATTGGATTAAGGTATACAAATGCCTGAATATTTTTTTCCTTTTTTATTTTTTGGAGTGGCAGTTGTCTGCCTTCGCTCTTTTTTTTTCTTTTCACTTTTTTTCTTTCTTTTTCTTTTTTTACAGATAAGTATTACAAGGTGAGCAGAAAGACAACATCCCCAGTTTCCTCAATACCAAAAGCCTCCTCTTCACCATCTGGAGGACAACGATCAATACAGACAATGCTACAACAGGAGAAAGAGAAGGAAGTGACATTGCAGATGATTATGCAAGGAATTCAGAAGATTGAAAAGAGAATAGAGAATATTGAGCAAAGAACTGAAAAGACAGATGAGAAAGTAGAGAATATTTAACAGATGATGAAATATGAGGACAGATTTAAGAAAATCAGAGAAGAAGATATACAAAGAGATAAGAAAATTGGAGATATTGATACTCGATTGAGCAATGTTGAAAAGGGCAGGAGTGGACCATTACAATGGGAAATTGATAAATCAGAATTTTACCTGAGATTTCAAAATGTAGAAGGCGGAAAAGGTGAAAACCTTGCTGAAATAATGACAGAAATACTGGCAGAAGTGTTAGAGATAACCAAAGAGAAGATGATGGATGGGATAGATGAAGTGTTCCGTGTCTATACAAGATATGCAATGAGAAATAGGTTACCAAGAGAAGTTCACATCAGATTTACCAAGAAGATTATTAAAACACAGATACTGTAGGTGGCAAGAGAGAAAACATTAAAGTCCAAAGATAAAGAAACTGTGGTGCTGAAACAAGTACCAAGAAGAGTAAGAGAGATGAGAAGAGAAGAGAATATACATTTTTGACTAAAGAGTTACTTAAAAGAGGAATTAACTATAGATGGTTGATGCCTTGTTCACTTGGCAGGAACAAAGACACAGAATTGATACAGTTGGAAAAGTGGAGTTATTCTACTTAGAATTTTTTAGAGGAAAGGAGGAAGAAAGAAAAGAAGAGTCACTAACTGAATTTCAAGAGGAGTATATAGCAGTAATTGAAAAAGAAAAAGAAGAAGGTGCAGTAGGTGGTGTACCCAGAGAGCAACAAGAACTAAGATCTACTAGAGCAATAAAACCCTATTATAAAGCTTAATATGGATGAAAGAAAATTGATTACAATTAACATAAATGGACTTAATTTGGCTACTAAAAGAAAAAAAGTATTCCATAAATTAGAGAAATTAAAATTTGTCATAATTTGCCTACAAGAAGTACATATTAAAAAACAACATGAATATATATTGAAACAAAAAAAAAATAGGGAAATTATTCACATCATTGACACAATGTAAATAAAGAGGTGTGGTCCTATATATTAGAGATACAATTTTGGCAGAACTAATTTATACAGTTGACGATGGAAGGATTTTGATGATGGAAATAATGGACAATAATGTTAAAACACTTTTAATTGCAATTTATGCTCCAAATGACAACCAAGAAGAATTTTACAGGAAATGATAAATGAAAATAATTGAACTATGCTAATATTTGTATGATGGGAGATCTCACTGGAATAATTAATGATCGGCTGGAATATAAAACACAGAAATCAACAATGAAAACTAGAAAGATACTACCAAAATCTTTCTTTCGAATGATAGAAGAAGTAAACTTAAAAGATGCATGGAGAGAGAGAAATGTGGAAAGCAAGCAATATACTTTTTACTCAAACAGACGTGCATCGTGGTCTAGAATTTACCCCAGATATCCAAAGATATTGAAACAATGCTAGTAGGGAACATAACAATGATGGAACAGAAGCTTTAAAAAAACAGAATGTTGGAAAAGCACCAGGTCCAGAAGGGCCCGCAGGAAGTTAAAAATTATAGACCTATATCCCTACAAATTCAGATTACAAAATCTTTGCTTCAATCTTGGCAGAAAGACTGAAAAGATATTTAAACAATTTTATCCATGCTGACCAAAATGGATTTCTGCCAAAGAGACAAATCAAAGACAATGTGAGAATAATTCTGGACATTTTGGAATACTATGAGGCACATCCTGAAAAGCAAATGGCCTTGATGTTTCTAGATGCACAAAAAGCCTTTGACAATGTGAGTTGGCGATTCATCTTACTGTAATTGATACAAATGGGCTTTGGTAAAAAAATATATCCAAGCCATTGAAATGATATATCATAAACAAACTGCAAAGGTTATGATAAATGGAGAATTAACAGAATCCATAGATATAAGAAAAGGGACAAGACAAAGTTGTCCACTGTCGCCTCTGCTGTTTGTGTTAACATTGGAAGTGTTGAATAGGAATATTAGAGAAGAAAAAGAAATAAAAGGAATGAAAATTAAAAGGGAAGAGTATAAATTGCAAGCCATTGCAGATGACCTGGTATTTATATTAGAGGACCTCGCTTGCACTTTTCTTAATCTTTACCCTTCAATCTTTGGCTGTGTGATGGTGTGCTCATAACCATTTTTTGATAGTAGGAATAGGGTCCTATTCTTTAGAGATAGGCGAATCACACTGATGGTCATTAGGTTGGTTATGTTAGGAAAAAGTAGGCAAGTTCTCTGTTCTGAATATATGAGGTTCATTTTTGAGAAACCCCTTTCCGCTTCTGCTGAACTTACAGCAATTGTTCTGACAATATCTTTAGCTTTTTTAGTACTGTCAGGAATTACATAGTTCTTTGAATCTTTTAAAACATTTTCTATGAAATCTCTATAATTGTTATTAATTTCATAATTAAAGATTTCATTAAAGACAAGCAATTAGCTTCTGGCCATGGAACTATGACTTCTTCAATATTCCAGTAATCTGGCTCCCAAAAACGGAGAAATTGTAATTTATCTTGCAATTGGCTACTTGTTTTTAAATGTTGACAATCCAATCTTTTGAAGTCTTTTCTTCAAATTTATTATGATGCTTTCCAAAAATCTTTATCGAGGAAGTCCAAAAAATCGATGATTTTGTACAAATTTTATATTTTTGAAGGTTTCTGAAGTAATTAATCCATCAACCCTTTTTTTTTTGTAGGGACCCTTTCCCTGTTTGAGCATTTCAAATGCTTTAATTGATCTCAGCACAAGTTTTTCGGCTTTTATGATGTCAATATTTCTTCCTTGCAGTGCATTTGAGAGAAGAGAAATTTCATTGAAAATATCAATGCCAAATCATTTAAAAATATATATATTTTCAAGATGGGCAGCCATACCTGAGTATTTTTCATTTGCATGGAAGTACTGATATAGCGCTGGATAGGCACGCCACACAGCTAGGGTTGACCTTAAACTAAAGGCAGCCCATCTTGGTCCCAAAACTCTATCAATCTTTACAATTTCAATTCCAAGTTGTTTGGATATTTCGAATATCAGGGAAACCTCCACTGAGGGTTCACACTCATTCCTCAGCCAGCCCAGATTTCCAAAAAGTTGCCAAGAAGAAAGAAAAGGAATAGCAAAGAGCCCCAAGGAGAACTCAATGGCTTGGCCCAGTCTCAACTTTCAGAGAGAGAGAAGAGACACAGACACAGACACAGACACACAGAGAGAGACAGAAAGAGATAGAGACAGAGACAGACATACATACAGACAGACAGACAGACAGACACACACACACACACACACACACACACACACACACAGATAGCCAACTTGCGATCATAGGGGCTGTGGGGCTATGGTGTGGCAGCCAAACGGTAGAGGCACATGGTCTCATGAGCTTGTTAGGGTAGGTAAGGAAGGAAGGAAAGGGAGGGAGGGAGATTGCATCCCAGTCCCAGCCCCGTGGAAGACAACAAGAAGTTCCTGTCTCAGTTTCTCTCATCCCTCATTCTTTCCCTCCCCAATGTCACAGCCTGCCTGGATGTCTTCTCTCTCACCACCCTTCTTGCTGCTACATGTGCACCAGGCCCTTCTCTGCCAACGGGCATGCGCTGCTGTGGTGAGGCCGGCCGGGTTTGGTTGGAAGAGAAAGGGGGGGCTATTGGATTGAGTAAGCCAGGTGGCGATGGCTGTCTTCATCCAAATAAGTTTTTGTTTGAGGTGGGTATCTTTGCTTTAGAAGGAGAGAGGGAAGAAGGAAGGGAAGGGAGAGAAAGAGAGCAGAGAGAGACAAGAAAGAAAAGAAAGAAAAAGGAAAGAAAGAAGAAAGAAAGAAAAGGGATAGATAAGAAAGAACGAAGTGAAAATTAAAGAAAGAGAAAGGAGAGAAAAAAGGGAGAGTCAAGAAAGAAAAAAGAAAAAAGGGAGAGAATAAAGAAAGAAAACAGAAAGAAAGAAAGAAAGAAAGAAAGAAAGAAAGAAAGAAAGAAAGAAAGAAAGAAAGAAAGAAAGAAAGCTAGATAAGGAAGGAAGGAAGGAAGAAAAGGGAGAGACAAGAAAGAAAAAAGAAAAAGAGAGGAGAAAGAAAGAAAGATAGAGAGGTAGGGAAGTGAAAGTGAATGAGATATAGATGGATGGAGGGAAGGAGGGAGGGAGACAGGGAGGAAAGGAATGTGAATGAGATAGCTAGATAGGGAGGAGGGAAGGAGTAAGGGAGAGAGAAAAAAACAGAGACAAAGGACCACAAACCCTAGCACTAAATGTGGCTTCGGAAGATGCTTTGAAACAGCACAGCAATCAAGGGCTGGAAGGGACCTCAGAGGTCATCTAGTCCAACCCTCTGCTCCAGCAGGCCTTATATCATCTGGGTTGTTTTGGTGCCTCTAGCACAGTGGAGAAATTCCCAGAAAAGGGAAGTAGTTTACTAGGCAAGGCTGCCATGCAGAGGAAGGCAGAGATAGTCCTTGACTTACAACAACAATTGAGCCCAAAATTTTGGTTGCTAAGCAAAAGCTTTATTAAGTAAGTTTCACTGCATTTTACTCAATCCATCCTTCAACAATGGATGTCAATCACTGTGGACCAGATTGAGAATTTGAGAGCAAAGGCCTGCCGGATTACTGATGATTGACACACTTGTCAGGGAAGGGTAAGAATACCCCTCGACTTATGTCCACTATTGAGCCTCAAATCTCTATTGCTAATTGAGACAGATATTCAGTGAGCTTTCACCCATTTTACGACCTTTCTTGCCACCATTGTTAAGCGAGTAGTTGCAGCTCTTAAGTAAGTCACATGGTCATTAACTGAATCTGGCTTCCCTGTGGACTTCATTGGTTGGGTCACAAAAGGAGATCACCTGACTCTGGGACACTGACCATCATAAATATGAGTCTGTTGCCAAGCATCCGAATTTGGATCACCTGACCATGTGGATGTTGCAACGGTTATTAAGTGTAAAAATGTAATAAGTCCCTTTTTCCAGTGGCATTGTAACTTTGAACAGTCATTAAATGGACTGTTGTAAGTCGAGAACTACCTGTATTTGGGAAATCTAGGGTCCTTAATGTACAGATTTTACTCCAAACATTCATGGTTTAAAGCTGGCTAGTCAAAACAAGCTAAGATTACGTGCTGGCCAAAAAACCCTCAAAATATTCTAAAGACAATGTGGCAGAGTCGCCCATCCAGCCTATACCAAGCTGATTTCAGATGTGCTGGAATTGAACCAATTCGATAAGTATTGTAACAGGAAGTCCTCATTCTATGCTGAGTGACCATTCCAAGTTATAACCTATGTGAGGAAAAAAAACTCCAAACATACATCCGGTTTCTGAAGTTCCAGCTGTCTGGGCTATAGCAAATCAGGGTTTTTTGCTTAACAACGATATTTGTTTAACCACAGCAGGATTTGCTTAGTGACTGTCGTAACCATGATTGTAAAATGGTTGGATGGTCTTGTTTGACAATTGTGTCACTATGTGACCATCATAGGAAGATTGTGTGAAGGATATATGATTTTCTGTACGATGTGATCTTAGTTACATCTATATGACTTTGGTCAAGGCTGGCTGTGATGGTCAAAAGTAAAGGACTGCCATCCAGTTGCAAAACAGTAGAGGTAGTCCTTGACTTACAAAAGTTCATATAGTGACTGTTCAAAGTTACAATGCCACTGATGATCATTTTTCACACTTATGACCATTGCAGTATTCAATGGCCACGTAATTTACAGTTGGGTGCGTAGCAACTGACTCGCATTTATGATGGTCTCAGTGTCCTGGGGTCACATAGCTCCTTTTGTGACCATTTGACAAGCAAAGTCACTGGGGGAGCCAGCTTCATTTTATCACCGTCTGACTGACTTAAACAATGATCCACTTCACAGTGGTGGCAAGAATGGTTGTAAAATGCATGAAATCTCACTGAATAGCTGCCTCTCTTAGCAACAGAGATTTGGGGAAGCCAGATTCACTTAATGACTGTGTGACTGATTTAACACCTGCAGTGATTCCCTTCACAAACATAATGAGAGAAAAAAATAGTACAAATTTGCTTCACAAATTGTTCACTTAACAACGTAAAGCTTGGTCTCAATTTGTGGTTATAAACGGAGGACTAACCTATATGGAAAGGCTGAATTGGATCAATTCGGGATCTGGCTGAGCAGCCATCCAAAGCATGTGGCATAAATAGAATTAATTCCATCTGATCAAGGCTGGCCATTTGTCTGACAGAATTAGAGAACTTGCTCAGAGGAGGGGATGAGAGACAGACAGCAGCACTGGGTGGAAAATCCCTTTTTTATTAAGCTGTTGGGTTTTTGAGAGAATGGAGAAGGTGAGAGGACAGTCAGCCACCCAACAGGATGCCGATATGGAATTTGAACTTGAATAGAGGGAGACCTCAGACTTACAACTGTCATTGAATGCAAAACCTCCTCTTCCCCAGATTGTGTCTCTGATTTGGTCCATTGGTTAGGAAATTAGACTTCAGTACAGCTGATCCTTGACTTATGACTGCAATGGAGCCTTAAATTTATATAGCTAAAGGGTCTTCCAAGCTGCAATTTTATTTCTTTTCTAGGTAGTCCTTGACTTATGACCACAATTGAGTCCTGTTGCTAAGCGAGACATTGCTTTGTTTCCTTTGACAAGCTTTCTTGCCACCATTGTTAAGCAAATCAATGCAGTTGTTAAATTAGAGCAGGTTTGTTAAGCGAATCCGGATTCCCCATTGACTTTGCTCGGGAGAAAGTTGCAAAAGGGGATCCCATGACCCCGGGATGCTGCGATCATTGTAAATATGAGTCAGTTGCCAAATGTCTGAATTCTGATCACATGACCATGTGTCCCCTCCCACTTGTGACTGTATGACTGTAACTTTGTCGCTTGTTTCCTTATGATGTATATGGACTGTTTCCTAGTATGATTTGATTGCTTATTGTATCCTATGACTATTATTAAATGTTGTACCTTATGATTCTTGACTCTTGATGAATGTATCTTTTCTTTTATGTACACTGAGAGCATTTGCACCAAGACAAATTCCTTGTGTGTCCAAACTCACTTGGGCCAATAAAAGAATTCTAGAGTTTGCAGCAGAAATTCAAGTCCAGAAAACACACAGATGACTGATTCAGCAGGATCAATAACTTCTTTATATTCATAACAACATGAGTAAAGTTTACAATACCATTTGTAGATTCTTTCAACATAACACAAGCAGCAACAGCTCAGAGCAGAACTCAAGTTCAGCAAGCAAGCAAGACAAGTTTCACTTTCAATTCTCAGCAAAGCACACAGAACCAAACCACACCCAGGCTGTCAGCTCCCATTGGCTGGTCTGTTGCCATGCTTACTTTGTTAACCATGTCTCTGCCAGTTAATGAATATACTCTGACACTCTTCCCTTCATAACTGGAAGAGACATAAATCCAGTTATCTTTAATATTCTTCAGATACCTGTATTTGAAGACCCACATTCACAGTTCCCTTCAAATACCGGAGAATTCCCTTTTTATACCTATCCAATGCAATTGGGTTGGTGCAGCAGACTTAGAATGCTTACTGCACAAGCTATGTCAGTTGTTTTTTAATTTCTCCCAAATCCTTTAATTCAAATTTCTTCCCCAACTTATTAGCAAATTCTACCTGTGATACATCCTTTGCAATGAAGCAAAGATAATCCACAAATGCTAATAGTTGACAATCCCCACCTTGTAACTTTCAAATGTATATGCAACCATCAGCCTTGCAACTCTTGAACACAAGACCTTTCAATGCCTTATCTAGACATATATTCTAATTCCTGGCTGACTGCTTCAGCCCATAAATGGCCTTGTTCAATTTATACACCGTGTTAGGCTTTTTATTTTCATACCTTGAACCATGTAAATTTCTTCCTCTAATTCTGGATTGAGGAATGCAGTGTTATGTCAAAATGCCAAATTTTATGGCCACATGTGGCTGCCAATGCTAGTGCTAGCCTGATGCTTTCACTCTTTACAGTTGGTGCAAATACTTCATCATAGTAGCACATAGCACATTTTTCATCTGTGAAAACCCTTGTGCCACTAACCTTGCTTTATATTGTATCTCATTATTGGGCAGTACTTTCTTCTTCTTTTTTTGAAAGTTTTTATTTTTTTAAAACAAACATATACAAACAAAACAAAAACATAAAACCATCTTCCATCTTATATACGTACAGTGTGCCAGTTGGTTACAAATCTTTTGTGCTATCCTTTTGTTGTCATTTCTCAATTTATATAAATTTCCACATTATCAAGCTAACATATGCTTATATGCTTATCAACTATTAATCATCTATAACCAAACTATTTATTCTATCACTTTATACAAGATATTTCAAATTTTATTTTAAAATTTATGTTATATTTTCATCCAATGCTTATATATGTCTATATTATATTTTATATCTATCTAATAAACCTATTTCAAAATCAACAAATCTATTACATTATCGTTTTCTTTTTCTCCAACCATTGATAAAACAAATCCCATATAATATAAAATTGTTTATCTTCTTGTTCTCTAATTTTAAATGTCAATTTACTCATTTCAGCACAGTCCATAATTTTCTTAATAACTTCCTTCTGCATAGGTATTTTATCATTTTTACAATTCTTAGCAAACACAATTCTAGTTGCTGTTAAAACATTTACAATCAAAACCTTCAATTCTTTATTGTATATTTCCAGTATAATTCCCAATAAAAAAATCTCTGGTTTAAAATCTATGTGTTGTTTTATCACTTTTTCCAACCATGTGTGGATTTTAGTCCAATATTTTTTTGCATCCGAACACATCCACCACATATGGTAACATGAGCCAAGTATCTGATGACATTTCCAACATTTATCCGATTTATTCTTAAACATTCTCGCAATTCTCGTCGGGGGTAGATGCCACCTGTAAAACACCTTATACAAATTTTCTTTATATGCAGTTGACATTGTCATTTTATAATTTTGAGACCACAATTTTTGCCATTTTTCTAAATCAATCCCATATCCAAAAATTTCCCCCAAGCAATCATTGTTTCTTTAACTTGTTCTTCTTCCAGTTTAAATTCTAATAAATGTCCATAAAGTTTTTTAATTACCTTTTCATCAGTACCCATCAAAATTTTATCTAAATCAGTCAACTTATCATAAATACCATCTGTTTTAAAATCTTTATCAAATCTAGATTGTACTTGCAAATATGAAAACCAATTCATTTTTACACCTTGTTCTTCCAACGCTTGCATAGATTTAAGTTCACCCTTTTCATTCAATATCTCACCATATCTTTTTATATATTACTGGATAGGAAAGCTTCAATAGTAGATATCCATAATGGAATTTTTAAATAATATTGTCTTTTTTGTCTTCTCCCAGTTCCAAAACAGTGCCTCTCGAATATAATGTCTTCTAAAGTACCCCTGTGTTTTAGTTCCCTTATACCAAAAGAAAGCATGTGTCAGGTTACAGAACTTTTTCCCATTCAAATAACAAGAATGAACTTCTGAAAACCAAATGTATCAAAAGGAATCCTTTATTGAGATGAGACAATTCATGAAGGAGTTCAAAGCAGCGTCTGAGGTCCCTCAGGCATACGGATAGATAAGAGAATTTAGAACCCCTCCCCTTATCTCGATGTGTATTTAGTGAAACAAAAGCCAGTATGTTAATTCCCCCCCTTCTGTATAAACAATCTTTTTCACAGTTTCCCAGGGCATACCTAATTTTCCCCCACCCCCTTTTTAGAACAAACTTTTCCAGAGATTCCCAGGACACATCTCACTGTGGAATTTTTATGATCTTCTCATCTCCTGGGTGTTCCTCTCAGAGGTGATAGGTTCTGGCCATCTGGGTTTTCTTCCTCCATTGTATCATGTGTGGGTTATACAAATTCGATATAAGATTAAATATATTCAGGTTACATCAAGAAATGATTTCTTTATCAGTCTCTCCCCCCTTTTCTTCTTCCACTGAAGAAATGACAGATAAATGGATCTGACATCCTGCCCTCCTTAAAAAAAAAAAGGTCTACCTGGAGAAAACAAAAATCATGCATTACGTTTACAATTCAGGATGGTTTATCAGGGTATTTTAGGTGGAACTTTCATAGTAATGTGGGTGCTTTTACATGTCATTTGGCTACCCACTCATTTTCTGAAAGCGTTTCCAAGCTACTAAATATTGTGTGGATCCGCAGTGAGTGCGTGAATCAAGGATATCTTTAATTTCAAAATGTTGTTCCCCATGTACCATGATGGGAGTTGGGGGTGTGGGAAGGGGGGGTCTGAGCTTTGAAGTCATCTCTGGTTTGAGCAAGCTACAGTGAAATACTGGATGAATCTGCCTAAGTGTTTTTGGAAGTCAAAGCTCTACCGTCACGGGGTTAATAATTCTGGAGATGGGGAATGGGCCAATGAATTTTGGTGCTAGTTTCTTAGAGGGTCGTAATGATTTTAAGAATTTTGTGGAGGGCTTCCAGTTTGCAAGGCTGCGGCGGTGGCAGGAATCCGCGATCATGCGTGGTTCCTGCTGCGCTTGCCACCGAAGTGCCTCCGATCCAGTTGGATCTGAAGGATATGGTTGCCCCGTAGAGGCAACCGAAGATAGAGGAGATCCAGGTAGGGGCTTGGGAGTATTGCAAACCCACTCCTCAGCCGGCTAAACTCCTTTTTCCCAAGGCGGTGGAGCGGCGGTCAGCAATGTCTGCCACAAAGAAGCCTGCAGCCGGGTAAGGTTGTGCAGGAGGAAGTTGGAGAAAGTGAAAGTTTTTGGCTGAACCGGGACAACAAGGAACCTTTAAACATCCTGGAAATTTAATCGCTTGAATGCTACATTGTTTCCCAAGAACACTGTAAAAGCTGCAGAAGAAAATTTGAAAGGGAAAGTTATTTTCTCTCACTCTCCCTCCCCACGGAAATTGCAGATGGAAATCTGAAAAACCTGCTTGGGCACAGAAGGTAACTAAACTTGAAATTTAAAGCCAAGGGGATAAAAGATTTCTGAACATTGGAATTAAAAACTAATTTTTTTTTGCTATAAGTGAGAGGGAAGAGGTAAAGAAGTTATTTTAAGATTGTACTGAAGGAGACTGCTTGGAGTTTATAAGACCAGAAATAAATGGCAATAAGACTTCTAAAAAATTACTTTGGAACAGTGTAATTGAATTCTACCCCAGGAAGAGAAAATATAAAAAGAAGAAAGTGCTAAATGAAACAGTTTGTTCTGATTTGGATTGCTTTGTGACTTTGGGATTTTTGGGAACTATTTCTTGAAAGATTAAAAACATTTGGGTTGTTCTTAAAAAAAATGGCATTATCTGTTGAAGAATTGCAAATGGAATTTCAAAAGCTAAAAGAAGAGGAACAAGAAGGCAAGGGCTCTTCTGGATCTATTTTTCATTTTTTAGAAATGGCGATTTCTACCTACCAAGAAATACAACAACAAGAAGGCTGGGATGAAGAAGAAGCAGCCATCTTTAATGGACAAATAATCTTAGTTGTGGAAGAAAAGAGAAAGGGGGGAAAGAAAATGGAGAACTCAGAAGTTAAAAAAGCAACCAAGAAAGGGAAAAATAAGATGAAAAATCGATACAATGTCAGAAAGCAACAGAAAAGAGAAATACAACAGAGAGGGAAGTTTAAGAGAGTGGAGTTTGAGAGATGGGGGGGCAAAAAGGCTAGAATTGATAAGAAAGGAAGGGAAAAAGGAAAGAGAAGTCATAAAAGTTTAAAACAAGATGTTAAAAAACAGGGTTTTTTTCAGAGACAAAGGGTAAAATATAATTTTTAAAAATGATTCTGCAAAAGTACATAAGACTGTATTGTAGATATTAGTATTTGAAATCGAGTTAGAAAACTGAAATATTATATGAGTTAATAATGCATTAAAAGGAATGTATAAAAACGTTTAAGATTTAACAACATTTAACTTCCTATGGAATATTGTTTTTACTATATTATAAACTTAATTCTCTTTTTTGTCTAATATGTAGTACTTAGAATGTACTAAGCAGAATCAGTATGGAAAGTATGTATTATTTTAAGTGTTAAATTTAGGGGAAAGATAAAAAGTTGTCACACTTCAACCAGTGATTACAGGAGAAATATTGTATTAGAAAGAAAAGATAAATAGATAATTGAAAGAGAACGGACAAAAGATGCAAGTATAATTATTTAAACTGAGATGAAATAAATAAAATAGAATTAAGAGAGTGAATAGAAGAGAGAAAATATATAGAAAATATAGAATGTTAAATAAGATATGAAAAGTGAGCATGAATTTGATTTATGTCTGTACAAAAAGATGTAACCCGGGGTAAGCCGCTTTCCAAAAAGAAGTTTTATGTATTTATGTTTTGTGTTTTGTTTGTCTATGTTTGAATTAATAAAACGCTAGAAGAATGTTGGAAGAGAATAACGAAATTGTAAATAAGACAGATGGATACAATGACTATATACAATCTAAGGCAAAAGAAATATAATTGAATAGAAGGAAAGGGAGAAATAAAGAGAAGTTGGGAATAGATATGAAGTTGAACAGATAAGATAAATATACATATTAAATTGTGCTTGTATGGAAATGTGATAATTTAGAATTATCCTGTCTTTAAATAAGATGTTTTATTTGTTTTTCAGAAAAGATGTCTTATGTTATTATATTCTACGTTTTGTTTGTTTGTGTATTGTTTTTAAAAATTAATAAAATTTGTTTTTTAAAAAAAGAATTTTGTGGACAAATATACACGGTCCCCAATCTTGAAAGTTTTAGGTTCACAACATTTTTTGTCTGCTTGAGTTATGAAAACTGCTTAGCTTCCTGTAAAGATAATCTTATCACTGGCCACATGGCTTGTAAGTTATCCGTCCACTCCTTAAGGGAGAGGATTTCAGGTTGTTCGGTGGGTAGTTCTGGCATGGGATTGAATTCTTGGCCCGTGGCTACTTGGAATGGGGCGAACCCTGTGCTACTATGGACTGAGTTATTGTATGCTACCTCTGCAAAAGGTCAGTCCAATTGTCCTGTTGGTAATTAATAAAACATCTTAAATATTGTTCTAATATGCTGTAACTCTCTCTGTTAATCCATCCATCTGGGGGTGACTTGAGGATGACAATCCCTGGGTGGAGCCTAATAGGTTTAAAAATGCCTGCCAAAATTTGGATGTGAACTGAACACCCCTATCTGAGATAATCCGTTGAGGAGCTCCATGAAGGCAATAAATGTGTATTAGGAACATCTTTGCCAAGGCCTTGACAGTTGGGATCTTTTGGCATGGAATAAAGTGAGCCTGTTTGCAAAAAAGATCAGTTACAACCCAAATGACAGTGTTTCCAGCACGTTCAGGAAGCTTCACTATAAAGTCCATAGATATCTCTTTCCAGGCTGCAGAAGGGTTGCTACTGTTTGTAAAAGTCCAGGATATTTTCCTTGTCTTCTCATTGCACCAGCGCAGGTGGGGCAGCTTGCAATATAGTTTTCAATGTCCTTTTTGAGGGACGGCCACCAAAATTGTCTTTTGATGAGGTGCAGGGTTTTTACAAAACCAAATTGTCCTGCTATTTTGGAGTCGTGGCAGCGTTTCATGAGGTCCATTCTCTGGCTTGCGGGGATATAAAGTTTGTTCTCTACCCAAGCCAGTCCATCTTTGAGTAAACAAGTGTTTTTGTTAGCCTGGAGCCAGTCGTCCTTAAGTAGTGCCTCCTTAAATATTGACGTCATTGTGTCTTCAGTCAGTGTTGATTTTCTTTTCTCTTGTGCCTGGGTGATTACTTTAGCTGCTGGTTGGGTCGGTTGGATCATTGGTTTTATAACCTCAATCTTTTTGCTGTTGTATTGGGGTTCTCTGGACAGTGCATCTGCTAAGAAGTTCTTTCTCCCAGGAAAATATTTGCGAGTGAAATTAAACCGTTCAAAATATTGAGCCCACCTTGCTTGTTTTTCGGAGAGTTTCTGTGGATTTCTCGGGGCTTCCAGATTTTTGTGATCAGTCCATACTTCAAAGGGGATTTGGTTTCCTTCCAGGAAATGTCTCTATGTGAGCATTGCCCACCACACAGCATATGCCTCTTTCTCCCATATGGCCCATCTTTGCTCAGTTTCCGTCAGTTTCTTGGATGTATAAGCACATGGTTGTAATTGTCCATTTCCATTCTTTTGGAGGAGGACTGCTCCAACTGCAACATCACTAGCGTCTGCTTGGATGACAAAAAGTTGTTCGGGATCTGGGTGCTTAAGGACCGGTTCTGCTGAGAATAGACGTTTGAGTTTCTCGAATGCCGCTTGGCATTCCATTGTCCAGACAAGGGGTTGCCTTGGTTTGGGTTTCTCTCCCCTCTTCATTTTTAGCAAGTTTGTGATAGGGAGGGCAATGTTTGCAAAAGCTGGAATGAATTGGCGATAAAAGTTCGCAAACCCCAGGAAGCTTTGCAGTTGCTTGCAGGTGTGTGGTGGGTCCCAGTCCATTATAGCTTTTACTTTCTGTGGGTCCATCTCTATTCCCTCATGAGATATTCTATACCCCAAGTAGTCAATTTTTTCTTGGTGGAATTCGCATTTAGAGTTTTGCATATAGTTTAGTGTCTAAGAGTTTTGTGAGGATTGCACAGAGTAGCTTGATGTGTTCTTCCATCATTTCCGTGTAGATTAAAATATCATCAAGATACACTAGAACCCCTTTACATAAAAATTCTTGAAGGGTTTCATTGATCAATTGCATAAACACGGCAGGCACTTCTTGCAGTCCAAAGGGGAGCTCTTTAAATTGGTAGCATCCCAATGGTGTGTTAAAAGCTGTCTTCCACTCATCCCCTTCCTTTATTCTGATGTGGTAATATGCCTCTCATAGGTCTAACTTTGAGAGTCTAACTTCCTTTTGAGAGGCAGGCTAACATGTCCTTCATGAGGGGGGGTGGATACATATTCTCTATGCAAATCATGTTTAATTTTTTGTAATTAACACACAAGCATACAGAGCTATCTTTCTTTTTGTTCTTTTCTTTAACACTGGGGCAGCTATTTTTGGTCGGACGGGTTCGATGAAACTCCTTTTTAAATTTTTGTTGAGAAGTTCTTTTAGTTCTTTGATCTGAGTTCTTTTATTTCTCTGGGAGACATGCAGTACATTTGTGGTTTGGGGAGTTTATCACAAGCTTCCTCGCTAAATACTTGGGCCAGATCCTCAAGGGGATGTTAATGCATTCAGCCAACTGTCCGGTCATGGCTGACTGTTCGTTCTCTGTTCCTTTCTTTATCCTTTCCTCTGAGCTATTTGCAAATACTATGTCTCTCTGGAATAGTACGGTTCCTCTCCTCCAATTTATTTTTGGATTCCATTTCCACAGCCATGTGAGGCCTAGGACTAGCAGCTCTTCCATTCCTGGGGCTACAATGAATCTGAGCATCTCATTATGGTTCCCTAATCTTATTTTCAATGGTTCTGTGGTAAACCTAGCTGGCTCCCCCCCGCTATATTTCCATCTAATTGGCAGAAAGCGATGGGATTTTCCATTTCTTTCAGTTGAATCCCCAATTTCTCTGCAAGGGAGGGATTTATTAGGCATTGGGTGCATCCTGAATCCAGCAACCCTGCAACTTCCTCCCCCTTCCCTTGGCTGGGGATAAACAGTCTTATGGGTAGAGTGATCGGTTCAATTGGGTTGCTTACCAGTGGGTCATCTTCCGGATTGCTTTTGGACTGGCTCAGGTCCTCTTGGAGCATTGGGGTTCTTCCTCTGGGTTGTGGGGGTTTGGAATCCCACAGCTACTTGGCCTCTCAGGCCAGTCTCCTTTCCTCAAGGGCTGGATGTTCCAAGTTTCCCTCCTGATGGGTGGTCTGGCTTTCCAGCAGGGGTTTTCGAATGGCATTCTGCGCGGTCTCCCTCCTTTCCACACTTAAAGCAACCAGACGTTCTTGGAGTCATGGTGGTTTCGGGTTTGAAAATTTCCTGTTTCCCCAGGGGTGGGGATCTTTTCCAAAACTTGCCACTGCAGTACCGGTTACAAGTCATGTCTAAGTCTGCCTCCTCTGCCATCATGTACCATTCATGCAGGAGGTTTGGGGCCCCATGGGCCAGGCAGGCAGCATATAGGTCATCATTTAGTCCATCTTTGAACCAACAGAATAGGATATCCTCTGGCCAGTCGGCTCGGCCAGCCAGGTCATGAAATTCCTCGGTGTATTCAGTTACCAGGCAACGGCCTTGCTTTATGACTCTGATGCGGTCTCAGGCTTTTCTATTGGCAAGAGGGTCTTCAAAGTGGTGGTGTAGGGCTGTCATGAAGCAGTTGAGGTTCCTTAATTCTGGGGCATTGACGTTGTGGAGCGTCACCATCCATCTGGCTGCTGCCCCTTCAAGGGCCAGGATGACGACTCATACTCGGGATCCCTGGGTTTGGAAATTCTGCCCATATTCTTGCATGTAGGTGAGGACTTGTGCCAGGAAAAATCCCAGTTTCTGGGGGTCTCCATCAAATTTTACTCCTGGGGTAAAATTCCTCTGGGACCTTCCTCTGCAGTTGTATGTCTCTGGGTTGGCCAGGTTTAATCCCCTGTTCTGGGGCATTTAGGGGTCAGGTACCTGGTATGGCTGCTGGTTCTTCAGCTTGTCCTGCTGCCCGATCATTCTCGTCTGAATCTGGGATGGCGGCTTGGGTTCTCTCATTCTCTGGTTCCCTCGCTCTCCTGCATTGGCGTCTTGGTGCATCCCTCACCTCGAGGTTCTCCAGGGTTTCCCTCACGAGGCAATTTATGTACCGTCTCAGTCAGTCATCCACTGGTGGCTCCTTGCCCCATCCTTCCTGATCCAATCGGGCCTCCAGATACAATTTTCATCCAGGTTTACGATTGCCCATGGTGAGGGTTGCTCCCCTGGTTCTTCTGTCCCAGCTGTCTCTCTTTCTGACGCCTATAGACCACCGGGGCTTTGTGGAGGTTTCGTAGGCAGCTTCGCTATCATCGATGGGGTGCACTGTAACTGTCAATGTTTCTCCCCAGCATTCAGCTTCCCCTTGGTCCTTGCTGCACTCAAACATTTTCCTTTCTTGCAGGGTCCGCTCAGTAGAGTGAAGGTTTTTTTCTTTAAAAAAAAATTCCTTTCTGGGCTGACCTCTGTTGCAGACACTGCTTTATGTCAGGCTATAGAACTTTTTCCCATTCAATGAACAAGAATGAACTTCTGAAAACCAAATGTATCAAAAGGAATCCTTTAATGAGATGAGACAATTCATGTAGGAGTTCAAAGCAGTGTCTGAGGTCCCTCATACAGGGATAGATAAGGGAGTTTAGAACCCCTCCCTTTATCTCAATGTGTATTTAGTGAAACAAAACCAGTATGTTAATTCCCCCCTTCTGTATAAACGATCTTTTTCCCAGGGCATACCTAATTTCCCCCCACCCCTTTTTAGAACGAACTTTTCCAGAGATTCCCAGGACACATCTCACTGTGGAATTTTTATGATCTTCTCATCTCCTGGCTGTGCCTCTCAGAGGTGATAGGTTCTGGCCATCTGGGTTTTCTCCCTCCAGTGTATCATGTGTGGGTTATAAAAATTCGATATAAGATTAAATATATTCAAGTTACATCAAGAAAGGATTTCTTTATCAGTCTCCCCTCCACTTTTCTTCTTCCACTGAAGAAATGACAGATACATGGATCTGACAGCAAGCTATCCTAGCATCAAGTCATGTCCTTCTAAAGTCAATAGTCTAGTGTTTCTTAATGTTATCCATTCCTTTACCCACATCAAACTTGTTGCCTGGTAATATAGCTCCCAGTTGGACAAGGCAAACCCTCCTCTTATTATTGCATCTTGTAACAGTTTTAGTTTTATTCCTGCTTTCTTTCCCTGCCAAATATATTTCAACACAATTCTGTTTAAGTCTTCAAAAAACTCTTCCCCTAGTCTGACTGGAATTGTCTGGAATAAATACAGAATTCTAGGCAATACATTCATCTTTAGTGTAGATATTCTCCCAATCAATGATATTTGTAAATTGTCCCGCTTTGTAAAATATGTCGCAATCTACTGTTTGAGTTTGATATAATTGTCCTCCTACAGTGTACTACATCTTGGTGTAATGTATATCCCTAAATACTTAACCTTATTTGTGACTTGTATTTCTAAAACTTCTTCCAACTCTTTCTTTTGTCTTGCTAACATATTTTTGTTAATATCTTTGTTTTATCTTTATTTATTTTCAGACCTGCTTTTCCATATTCTTCTATCTTTTCTATTAATTTAAATGCTGTTTCCAATGGATCCTCTAGTATAAATACCAGGTCATCTGCAAAGGCTTGCAATTTATACTCTTCCTTTTTAATTTTCATTCCTTTTATTTCTTTTTCTTCTCTAATATTCCTATTCAACATTTCCGAAGTTAACACAAACAGCAGAGGCGACAGTGGACAACCTTGTCTTGTCCCTTTTCTTATATCTATGGATTCTGTTAATTCTCCATTTACCATAATCTTTGCAGTTTGTTCATAATGTATCGTTTCAATGGCTTGGATAAATTTTTTACCAAAGCTCATTTGTATCAATTACAGTAAGATGAATCGCCAACTCACATTGTCAAAGGCTTTTTGTGCATCTAGAAAAATCAAGTCCATTTGCTTTTCAGGATGTGCCTCATAGTATTCCAAAGTGTCCAGAATTATTCTCATGTTGTCTTTGATTTGTCTCTTTGGCAGAAATACATTTTGGTCAGCATAAAAAAAGTTATTTAAATATCTTTTCAGTCTTTCTGTCAAGATTGAAGCAAAGATTTTGTAATCTGAGTTTAGTAGGGATATAGGTCTATAATTTTTAACTGGTTGCAGGTCTGTATCCTCCTTTGGTATCTGTGTAATATATGCTTCTGACCATGTTTTGGGTATTTTTTTCTTTAACATAACTTCATTCATAACTTCTAACAAATGGAGATTCAGTATTTCCTGGAAAGTCTTGTAAAATTCTGCTGGCAATTCATCTGGACCTGGTGCTTTCCCAACATTCTGGTTTTTTAAGGCTTCTGTTAGTTCCATCATTGTTATGTTCTCATCTAGCATTATTTCAATGTTTTTAGGTATCTGAGGTAAATTTGCTTTCTGTAAGTGTTGGTTAGCTTTTTCTTCTTGAATATTCTCTTGAAAATACAGTTTTCCATAGTAATTTTGTATAATTTTTTTCTTCTCCTCATTTCCATAACAAAAATGTCCTTCTTCATTTATTAATTGATTAATTCTTCTTGATTCTCTTTTCTTTCTCAGTTTATAGGCTAGCCACCTGCCTGGTTTGTTTGCATCTTCAAACTAATTCTGTTTAGCATTTTTAATTTTTTGTGCTAGTTCCTCTTTTTCCATTAATCCCATTTTATGTTTAATTATATCCATTTTATTCTTAATGTCTTTTTTTGTGGGAACTTCTGTAACTCTTTTTCCAGTCTTTTATAGTTATCCTCCAAAGTTTTAAAAGTCTTTTTCTGTTTTATATTTCTTTTCCTTGTATAGTCAATTATCAAACCTCTTGTGCAGGCCTTAAAGATTTTCTCCCTTTGCCTTGCATCTTTTGGTTGTCATAAGTAACAGGGGGAGGAGGGGGAGAATGGTTATGGGAAGTGAGCTGGAGGTGTTACAAACCAGAACTGTATAAACTGGGGGAGGGTGTACATTCTTGCTTAGGTTTCTATTCTACGCTATGTGCAGCTGCAACTCTTTATCAAACTATGTCAAGGTCAACAGACAGAAGCCTCATCACGACCTGGAGATGCCCACATGATGATATACACAACTTTTAATTGGATGAACCAATTGAACTATTGGGGGTGGGAACATTGCCATTACTTTGTACATCTGATTTATGCGCCCATTTTCTCAGATTCAGAATTGTTTTGTTGCTACCACTTGATTTCCAGTAAAAGATATCTTTTCTCTGATTAAAGGAGTCTAAGTATTTCTTTCTTGGATTTTCAATGGAGCACCAGCTGACATTATTCTGAATCTCTCATTACCAGCCCTCCTGGAGAATTAATAAATTTTCTTCTGAGGGGGTCTGAACACAATGTCAAATCCAGCCAGCAACCAAGAAGACCTGGGAGCAACTGGAGGACAAGATTCTCTGCTGCTAGAGGAAGCAGGGGAAGCTGACTTGTTAGCAGAACTAAATCTTGGGGAAAAACCAGCTGTAAAACCCAAATGGTCCCTGGGAGTTGGTTGGAAGGATCCTGAGGAAAAGCCTCCTCCAGGAGTGACCACTACCCGTCAGCATGGAAGAGAGGAGCCATGGCAGGAGAAGGAAAGAAATAATTTTTTACTGACTCAGGCCATGCATCTTTTAAATGAAGCTATTGGAGAACCTCAAACTGAACAAAGGTATGAGGGAGAGGAGGGGGAGGCAGCCCCAGCCAGAAGAATCAGAGCAGCCACCCCCATAAATCAACCCGGGCTAGCGCACCAGGCAGCAGCAGCCCAGGGGCCTCCAGTGGGAGGGGTAATTGCCAGAAGATGTAGAACTCCAAAGGTGCCTCCGTTGGAAGTAAAATATGGGGGGGGTGGGAATCTCAAGAAGTTAGGATTCTTCCTGGCACAATTCTGGAGCCATATGGAGGAATATGGAGGGGATTTTTCCTCAGAAGCAGCCAAAGTTAGATGTGTTACAGGGCTCTGGAGGGAACAGCTGCAAAGTGGATGGTGATTTGCATAATGATAATGCCCCTCAGCTGATGAATTATGACCTGTTCATGACTGCGCTGCGGGCCAGGTTTGAAGAGCCACTTGCTGAATGTAAGGCCAGAATTAGGATGAAGACCATAAATCAGGGGCGGAGATCAGTGGCCAACTACACCCAGGAATTTAGAGAGCTGGCGTGTCATATTCGAGGCTGGTCCCAGGGAGCCCTGATAGAAGCTTTTAAAGATGGGTTAAATGAAGATGTATATTAAAGCTGTATTGCCAGAAGAGACCCCAATGAGCTGCAGCTGTGGTACGTGCTGGCAGCAGAGGTAGAAATTGACCTGACTCGAAATAGATGCTGGGGGCGTTGGTTGGAACAAGTCCTCCCCACCAGCCCTCAAGAAGCCTTAAAACCTCAAAAAGGAGGAATGGCGGCAAAACCCAAGACCACTACTTGCTTCCTTAAGTGGGAAGGAAGGTCACCGGACTGCAGATTGCCGTGCCAAGTTAGAACCAAAGGGGGCACCAGGAGAAGGAAAAAAACCTGAAGAAACCCCAGTGAAGCCTCGCGAAACAGCGCTTAAAGCAGAGGAGGTTGTAGAGATTGCCCCTCCGAAAGGAGAGGAGCTGGGAACTCCAACCTCTTCTGAAGAGAGTGAATCCGAATCGGAAGACGACTCACTGGTAAGTCCAAACAAGGGCCCTATGACCATTCCAGTGAGATTAAGGGTACCCACGTTGGGAGCCAAAGGGGAAATGCTGGCCTTGTTAGACTCTGGGTGCACAAGGTGCGTAATCAGCTCAGAGGTAGAACTATAGAAACTTGAATGCTATTTCAGTGGAGAACGTGTACCCTCTTCCCTTGATGAAGGACATGTTGGCCCACTTGGCCAAAGGGAAAATTTTTATGAAGCTCGACTTGAGAGAAGCGTACTCCTGGGTTCGAATTAAGAAAGGCGATGAATGGAAAACCGCTTTTAACTGCCCAATGGGTTGTTTCCAATTCAACGTTCTTCCATTTGGCCTACAGGGGGCCCCTGCAGTATTCATACAAATGATCAATCAGGTGTTGCATGAACATCTATACAAAGGAGTGTTGGTTTATCACCATATAATTTTTTAATCACCTTTTCATCAGTACCTGTCAAAATCTTATCTAAATCAGTCAATTTATCATAAAATCCTTCTGTTTTAAAATCTTCATCATACCTTGAATGTATTTGTGCATATGAAAACCAATTTATCTTTATACCTTGTTCCTCTAAATTTTGCATCGATTTAAGTTCACCCTTTTCATCCAATATTTCCCCATATCTAACTGTTTGTTCCTTCTTATATATTATAGGATGGGAAAATGCTTCAATAGTCGATAACCAAACTGGAATTTTCAAATAACATTGTCTTTTAATCTTCTCCAATTTAACCACAAAGACTCCCGTATATGATGTCTTCTAAAATAGCCTTGTGTTTTAGTTCCCTTATACCATAGAAAAGCATGCCAGCCCAACAACAAATCATGTCCTTCTAGGGTCAACAATCTAGTCTTTCTTAATGTTATCTATTCCTTGGCCCACATCAAAATTGCAGCTTGGTAGTACAATTCCCAATTAGGCAAACCAAATCCCCCTCTAATTCTAGCATCTTGTAAAAGTTTTAACTTTATTCTCACTTTCTTGCCTTGCCATATATACTTTAACACAATTTTATTTAAATCTTCAAAATAATCTTTTTCAAGCCTAATTGGTATTGTTTGAAACAAGTATAAGATTCTGGGTAGGATATTCATCTTGATTGTTGAGATTCTCCCTATTAATGACAATTGTAGATTTTCCCATTTCATCAAATCTAACACTATCTGTTGTTTAAGTTTAATGTAATTGTTCTCTTTTAATGTACTACATCTTGGTGTTAGATGTATCCCCAAATACTTAACCTTATTCGTGACTTGAATTTTCAATAGGTCTGCCAGTTCTTCTCTTTGTCTTAATAGCATATTCTTTGTCAAAATCTTTGTTTTATCTTTGTTTATTTTCAAACCAGCCACCTCACCATATGTCTCTATCGTTTCCAATAGTTTTGGAGCTGTTTCTAAAGGGTCTTCCAAATTAAAGGCCAAATCATCCGCAAAGGCTTGCAGTTTAAATTCTTCCTTTTTTATTTTCATTCCTTTTATACTTTTATCATCTCTAATATTTCTATTCAACACTTCCAAAGTTAATACAAATAGCAAAGGTGATAGTGGGCATCCTTGTCTTGTACCTTTTCTTATTTTAATAGAGTCTGTGAATTCTCCCTCTATCATTATCTTTGCTGTTTGCTTATAGTATATGGCTTCTATTGCTTGAATAAATTTTCTGGCGAAACCCATCTGTTCCAATAATAATAACATAAATCTCCAGTTCACATTATCAAATGCCTTTTGCGCATCTAAGAATATCAAAGCCATTTGCTTTTTGGGATGTGCCTCGTAATATTCCAAAGTGTCCAGAATTACTCTCATATTGTCTTTAATTTGTCTCTTTGGCAGAAATCCATTTTGATCTGGATGAATAAAGTTATTTAAATATTTTTTAAGTCTTTCTGCCAAAATTGAAGCAAAAATTTTATAGTCTGCATTTAGTAAAGAAATAGGTCTATAATTCTTAATTTGCAACAGACCAGCCTCTTCTTTTGAAATAAGTGTAATATAGGCTTCTGACCATGTTTTAGGTATCATCTTCTTTAACATAACTTCGTTCATGACTTCTAGCAATGGAAGGCTCAACGATTCTTGTAGTGTTTTATAAAATTCTGCCGGAAGCCCATCTGGAGGCTTTTCCATTATTTTGCTTCTTAAGTGCTTCAGTTAATTCCATCATTGTTATATTACTTTCTAAAAAAATTTCAGTCTCTTTAGGTATCTTAGGTAGATTAGCATTCTGTAGGTACTGTTTGACTCTTTCCTCATCAATATTCTCTTGCTTATATAGTTGCCCATAGAAGTTTCGAATAATTTCCTTTTTCTCTTTATTGCCATAGCAAATTTGGCCTTGATCATCTATTAACTGCAATATTTTCCTTGATTCTTTCTCCTTTCTCAATTTGTATGTTAACCATCTACCTGGTTTATTTGCATCTTCAAAGTAGTTCTGTTTAGCACTTCTAATCTTCTGTGCCAATTCTTCTTTCTCTATTTGACCCATTTTATGTTTAATTATGTCCAATTTTAGTTTAATGTCTTTTTTCTGTGGCGTTTTCTGTAGTTCTTTTTCAAGTCTTTTATGCTCATCTTCTAAAACTTTAGTGGCTTGCCTTTTCCTAATGTTCTTTTTCCTTATATAGTCTATTATCAAGCCTCTAGCATATGCCTTCATTGTGTCCCAAACATTCTGGATTGAAGTATCTTCTTTTTTATTTTCTCTAAAGAAAAAGGCCAATTCTTTCTCCATCCAAGTCTTTTTCCTTTAAAATAGTATTATTTAACGTCCATCTAGATCTTCTTTTTTGTCCTTTCCATTTAATTGTCATTGGATTGTGGTCTGCCCAAATACTTGTTTCAATGTTTGTTTCTTGAATGTTAGATATTAGTTCTGTTGAGATCCAAATCATATCTATTCTGGACCATGATAAGTGTCTATTTGAATAAAAAGTATATTGTTTAGTTTTAGCATTTTTTTCTCTCCATATATCTTTTAAATTTATTTCATCTATCATTTTAAAAAAGAATTTAGGGAGAGTCTTTCTATTTTGCTTTGTTGTTGTTGCTGTATAGTCCAATTTATTGTCTACAATTCCATTGATAGATAGATAAATTTATTGTCATTGTACTCAGAAACCTGAGAACAACGAAATAAGGTGCTCTTCCACAACATACAACTGAACAACACCAAAAGACATATACAAATAACAATGTAAAACAAATTAAAACAATAACAGTTAAAAACTGTACAACCAGGATATATATATGTTAAGACCACGAGATTCATAACTCTGCATTTAACCTGATCACAGCACTTGGGTAAAAGCTATGTTTAAATCTACTTGTCCTCTATATCGTCTTCCTGATGGTAGGATCTCAAACAACGAGTGGCCTGGATGCGAAGGGTCTCTCAAGATCTTTTGTATCTTCCTTCTACATCCCATGTTATACAAATCCTCCAGTGAGGGAAGAGGACATCCGCTGATCTTTTGTGCCCTTTTTATCACTCTTTGGAGTGCCCTTTTCTCCACCTCTGTACAACTCCTAAACCACACACAGAGGCAATAAGATAAAATGCTCTCTATAGAGCTTCGATAAAAGGCAACCAACAGACTCTCTGGCAGTTGTGATCTTAAAAGTCTTAAAAAATACAGTCGTTGATGAGCCTTTTTTTCTAGGGCTTAAGTATTTGCCCCCCATGTTAGATCTTGTTTCAGGGTGATACCTAAAAACTTATATTCTGCCACCTGTTCTACCAAAACACCATTGATATACAATGGCTGGATATCCGAACTGCTCTTCCTGTAATCCACTATGAATTCCTTTGTCTTATTTATATTAAAAATAAGATTGTTTACTTTGCACCAGAGGGACAGCTGATGAACTTCATCCCTGTACACAGACTCATCATTTTCAGAAATGAGCCTCACCAACGTTGTATCATCTGCAAACTTAATTATCTTATTACTCAGATGAATAGAGGTGCAATCAGACGTATAAATAGTGAATAAAGGTGGACTCAATGCACAGCCCTGAGGAGTGCCAGTATTGAGGATCTCCACAGAAGAGATATGTTCATTCATCCTAACCCTTTGTGAATGATGTGATAAAAAATTCAGAATCCACCAACATATGGAGTCCAGTAGCTTCAGATCTTTAAGCTTAGACATCAATCTGTGGGGTAATATTGTGTTGAAAGCAGAACTAAAATCAACAAATAATATTCTGACGTACGTTCCTTTTTTCTCCAAGTGAGATAGGGCAGTATGAAGAACAGTATTGACAGTATCCTCAGTAGATCTGTTTGTTCTATAAGCAAACTGATAATTGTCAAAGGTAACAGGAAGGCAAGAAATAATATATTTCCGAACTAACTGCTCGAAGCACTTCATTATCACAGAAGTCAATGCCACCGGCCTGAAGTCATTTAAAGCATTTGCAGGTGACTTCTTGGGTACTGGAACAATAAAAGAAGCCTTCAGACAAGTTGGAACAATAGACTGTAGCAAAGAATGATTGAAAATCTCAGTCCACACCCCGGCTAACTGATCCGCACATTCTTTTACTACACAACCAGGAATGTTATCAGGTCCTGCAGCTTTTCTAGAGTTTACCGCTTTCATTATACACCTAACATCATGCTCCTTCACAACATGAGGAGCACAATGCTCGGTCAACAATGGTAGTGGTGATGGTAACTCCACTTCCAGTTGATTCATCTCAAACCGGGCATAAAAGGTGTTTAGTTCCTCTACCAACTCATGTTTTCCACCCATACTAGCCTTCTGTGCTTTAAAATTAGTTAACTGCTGAATCCCCTGCCAAGCTTGTCTCAGGTTATTATTAGATAACCAGTCTTCTATCTTTCCCTTGTATGCAGCCTTAGCTTGTTTAATACCACGCTTCAAATTTGCTCTATCCACACTATACATTGAGGCATCTCCAGACTTAAATGCCTTATTTCTCTTGTACAAAAGGGACCTAACAGTGCCAGTCATCCATGGTTTTTGGTTTGGGTCGGATCGAATACATTTGTTCGTCGTAACAGTATCAATGCAATGGGCCATATATCCCAAAACTGCAGCTGTATGATGCTCTAAATCTTGATGTTCAAAGATGTCCCAGTTGGTTCGCTCAAAATAATCTTGAAGCTGCGTAATCACCCCCTCAGGCCAACATTTCACTGTCTTTACTACCACCCCTCCTTCTTCCTCTTAGAAATATACTCAGGAGCCAAAACCAGAGATAAATGGTCAGACATACCTAGATGTGGTAGCTGCAGAATCCTATACCCCTGTGCAATATTTGTGTAAACTTTTATCTAAAGTATTCAACCCCCTGGTCGCACATCTCACATGTTGATGAAATTTAGAAAGAACAACTCGCAAATCAACATGATTGAAATCTCCTGCTACAATATATACAACATCTGGTTAGTTTGCAAATTACTAACTTCATCACCCAAGTAGTTCAAAGCTAGATCCGCTTTTGCATCTGGTGGAATATAAACAACCAATATAATGACAGCGTTAAATTCACGTGGCAAATAAAAAGGTCTAATATTTACAGTCATATTCTACTTCAGCAGAGCAGTGGCTTGTTATAATCCTCGAGTTTGTACTCCAGTTGTCTCTCACATACATACAAACCCCTCCTCCTTTATTCTTTCCAACAGTCTTATCTCTATCCAAGCGATGTAGCAAGAAGCCATCCAGCTCTATTTCAGTGCATGGAATAGTGGGGTTTAGCCAGGTCTCAGTTATTAACAGCACACAACAATCTTTAACATATTTGCTTGAAGAAGCCATTAACCTTAGATCGTCCATCTTATTTACAACTGACCTGGCATTTGTCAAAAAGAGGCTTGGGAGCGGTAGCCTCCTCTTTTGTTTTTTCATTCTATATAAAACACCAGCTCGACAGCCCCTCTTCTTCTTCCTTTCTAAACGTTTCCTTCTTCTGTTCTTTCGCCCACTCACCGGAGCATTAATCCACCAGGGGCCGGGAGGCCTTGCAATCTCAACCGGGATGTTAAAATGCCAGAGAAACTCAGCTGTTATCTCCTGTTTACTTTGTAAACCAATCTCCACAAGGTCCCATCTGTTGTAGAATTTGTTTGCCTCACAAGAGGTACACACAACACCCGATAATACAACCACAAACAATCACAAACAACACATATCCATGGAGCACTGAGCTGCAGCAAGTGATTGCGCTGCCATTTTGTGCTTGGATCAAAATTTGGATCAATATTTTGCTTTGTTGTTGTTGCTGTATAGTCCAATTTATTGTCTACATTTCCATTGAAATCTCCCATCATGACTATATTAATATAGTCCAGTCCAATTATTTTCATATGTAAGTTTTTATAAAATTCTTCTTGTTTATCATTTGGAGCATAAATTGCAATCAGGAGTGTTCTCATATTATTGTCCATTATTTCCACCATTAATACTCTTCCATCTTCATCAGTATGAATAAATTTTTCTGGAATATTCTCTTTAATGTATAAAACCACTCCTCTTTTCTTACAGTGAGTCAAAGAAGTAAATATTTTCCCTAATTTTGGCTGTACCAACAATTGTCCATATTGTTTTTTAATGTGTACTTCTTGTAAGCAAATTATATCAAATTTTAATTTCTCTAATTTATGAAAATTTTTTCCTTCTTTTAATAGCTGAGTTAAGTCCATTTATATTCATTGTAATCAGTTTTTTCTCTTCTATGATTATGCTTTGTAATTAGGTTTGGCAGCTCTCGTAGATCTTGGTTCACGTTGTTCTTTGATCTCCACCTGTCCACCTACTGCGCCTTCTTCTTTTTCAGTCCCCATTTGGTCCTCTTGGAATTCAATTAGTTAAATCTCTTTTTCTGCCTCTTCCTCTCTCCTTCCAAAAAATTCTGTGTAGAATAATTCTGCTTTCTCAATTGAATCAATTCTGTGTCTCTGTTCTTGCCATGTAAACATTAGTCCTTCTGGAATCAGCCATCTATAATTCACCTCTTTTTTCAATAACATTTTAGTCAGGAATCAGTATTCTCTTCTCATCTCTCTCACTCTTCTAGGTATTTGTTTTAAAACCACAATATCCTTGCCTTTGTATTTCAACGTTTTCTCTCTTGCCACTTGTAATATTTGTGTTTTAATGGCATTTTTTGTAAATCTAATGTGAACTTCTCTTGGTAGGTTGTTTCTCATTGCATATTGTATAAAAACTCGGTATACCTCATCTACTCCATCCACCATCTTCTCCTCTGTTATTTCCAAAGCTTCACCCAGTATTTCTCTCATTATTGCAGCTAAATTTTATCCTTTTTCTTCTTCTTCTTCTATATTTTGAAATCTGAGATAGAATTCTGATCTCTCCATCTCCCACTTCAGCATCCCACTTTTATCTTGTTCAACCACTGTTAATCTACTGTCAATGTTTCCAATCTTCTTGTCTCTTTGTTTATCTTCTTCAATTTTTTGGAATCTCTCATCATACTTCGCCATCATTTGTTGAATATTTTCAATTTTTTCATCAGTCTTCCCTGTTCTTTGTTCAATGTTCTCTGTTCTTTGTTCAATGTTCTCTGTTCGATGTTCTCTATTCTCTTTTCAATGGTGTCTGATTTTGTTTTAAGGTCTTGGATTCCTTGCATAATCATCTGTAGAGTCACCTTTTCTTGTTCTTTATCTTGCTTTAACATTGTCTGAATTAAACATTGTCCTCCAGATGGTGGGGAGGCGGAAGTAGAAATTGAGGCGCCAGAAGGTATGAGTTTCCTGCTCATTTTAAATAATTCAAAATCTCCAAATCTAATTTCAAATCTCTGATTAGTGAAGTAGCCAATTATAATCCAAAGTGGGAAATAAGAGTGGTAGCGAATAAAGGGCCCAATAATAAAAAAAAAGGGGGGGAGGAAAAATTCTTCAGGTTCTTCTGAACCTTAATCCAATTATGAAATAATCAATTGTAATCCAAGATAAAAAGGAAAAATAATAAAAAGAAAAAATTCCAATAATAATTAAAAAAAAGGATGAGAGAAAAGTTTCTTCAGGTTCTTCACACCTTAATCTAATTAAAAAATCTCAAAAATAAAAATAAAAAAGCCATAAAAATAAACCAAAAATATGGATGGAAAAAGCAAAAATCCCAATGGAAGAAGAAAAAGGAAAATTTTTGAGGCTTTCCCTTTAAAATAAAAAAGCAAAAGTAAAAATGTTACCAAAAATAAAGTTTTTTTTTTAAAGGAGTACAGTAGAGCTGGTAAGGAGGGGTAACACAACTAAAAAAATAAAAAGAACACACTGCACTTTATTTAATTATCCAGGGCTCTTGTTATAACTCTCTTCTCCCGAAGCTTCAAAGCCAAACTTCAATTGTTGATAGAAATCCAGAACACCTGTAATAACACTCTCCTGTGCTCTTCCCTCTATCTTATCAAGTTGCAATGTCCTTGAAGGGGAGTCTTTCACAGTTCTCTCAACTTCAACTAAAATATTCTCAAGCCTCTAGTTGGCAGTGTTACAAAGTTTCTTTGTTCTCAGTTTCCCCCCTCCTTTCCCAGACAAAATGTAGTAGAAGTTTTTTTAAAAAAGGGAAAGTATATATATAAAAAGAAAAATAACTAAAGGAAGCCTCTAATCTAAAAAATTGAAAAATCAAAAAAAGAGAAGAAAAAATAAATATATATAAGAGAAAAACCAGTCCAGTTAACAAATGCTAAGTCACGATAGAAGTCCAGTAATAAAGAAAGTAAAAAAGTAAAAAGCCAAGCCTCACTTTGATGTTTCCATTTAAAAACCGCTGCTTATTCAGTTCTGTCAAAACTTTTACAGATTTTTTCTTTTTCTTAGGGTGTCCTTTTAAATCTCAAAATAATGGTTAAAAATTTTTTTTCACCAAGCCGACACACTTTCTCTTTCAGCCTCTTCTGTTCTGGAGCTGTCCCAACTTCAGCAGCTTAATGGCTGCCTCTCCACTGCTGGCAAAAGGGCTTCTCCTGAATCGACCAGGGACTTTGCAGTGTCCCTGGGATCCCTTCATGATCACCATCTCTACGGGATGGTTTAGGTCCATTTGGACTGACCAGGGGCGAAGATATCGGCTTCAATCTCAGAGCTCCGAGATTGCAGCTGTATTGTCACGACGTCAGCTCCACCCTCTCCGTTCTTCTGTTTCTTATTACTCTTGTTTTTCTCACTTCCTTTGGATCTTCTTTATTTAGTTCAATTTCTTTCTCTTTCCTTTTCTCTTTTGATTCCTTTTCTGCCCTTGCCTTAGTATTTGTACCTTGAGCCCTTGCCTCTGTTAGCACTTCTTCTCCTTCTCCTTCTACCTCTTGACCAAAAATTTGATTATAGAATTCTTTCACTTCATCAACCGTATCAATTCTGAATCTTTTTTTCTTTCCATGTCATCAGTATACCTGTTAGTGTTTGGGGATAAACCCCCAAGCAGAGTATGCAGCAGCAGTCAAGCCAGGCAGGCAAATGAGAGAGAGAGTGGGCCCAAAAGTATACACACACTGGAGACAAAATCACTGTTTGTGGTTTTGAAATAGTTATTTAATTCACACAGAGATTAAGAAGTGTCATTCAGTCCATATGTCAGTATCCAGTATATCTATCCAGTTATCAAGTTCATTAACAGTAAATACAATGTCCTTATCTGCTTGTAAATCTTCTCCTCCCGATACCTTTATCTCAAAGACAACGCTGAATCCTCAGCTCACCAAGCAAACAGTCCTTGTGTTCAGTTGAAATGGTATCTGGCACAGTAGCCTCCAAAAGTAAGCAGATAGACGTTCCAGCACAGCAGGCAGCAGACCAGGAAACAGAACCAGGTGCATCCAGAAGCCGGGGCTATTACGTTTCCCTTCCTACCTATATTGCTGCCTGCAACCGCACCCACAATGACATTGCAGTTTCTTGTGCTTAAAGCTACATAGACACTTAATCCTAGGTTTACATATTTATTCAACCCAAACCTGGTTGGTGTATCCATATACCCAACATTCTCCCCTTTTGGGTGATATAAATATGTAATGCCTTTACATTCTAAACCCATATTTTTCACAACTCTCTAGATGCTTAATAGTACCTTGGGCTTTAGTAAAATGATCAGCTACATTGTCCTCCGACATGCAGTACTCCAGCTGTATCAATTTACTCTGTACAGACTGTCTTACATTAAGATACCTCAAATCTGTATGTTTACTTCTCGTTTTAACTGCAATATTAGTGGCCATTTGAATTGCTGCCTGATTATCTTCATGTACAACTATAGGGTAGTTTACAGTTATACCCATATCCTTCAACATTTGTTTGTACATAATCAACTCAGTACACAATAAAGATAAACAGGAGAATTCTGCCTCCATAGTAGACAAACTTATATGCTGTTGCCTTATTGACTTCCAGCCTATTAATGTCTTACCCAGCATTATGGCTGTTCCTGAAGTTGACTTTCTAGTATCTCTTTCTGCTGCAAAACTAGCATCTGCATAAGCACTCAATATGAGATCACCTTTTGGTTCTAAATACAGTGCATGGTGTAATGTTCCTTTAAGATACCTTAGGATTCTTTTCAATGCTATCCAGTGACATTGAAGCGGATCATTATTGTGTCGTGCCAGCTGATTAATACTAAAAGCAATATCTGGCCTTGACCAATTGCTAATATATGATAAGCTACCAATCAAGGATTGATACAGTTCCTTATCAAACTTGGGACTTTGTGTATCCATTTTGCAAATATCCTGACTCATTGGAGTCTTTGCAGGCTTACAAAGTTCCATCTTATAATCTATTAGCAATTTAGATATCTTATCTTCCTGAGATATCTTAAAACCTTTCTGTGTTCTCAGTATATTCAATCCTAGATATCTCTTTATCTCCCCTAATTGCTTGATTTTTATTTTCTTGGCTAATGATGTTATTATTTCATTTGCTTCATCATTAGTTTTAGTAATCAGAGCAATATCATCAGTAAACAACAATAATAATGATACTTTCCCATTCTTTTCCTTCTTAAATAGACATGGGTCGGCTAAACCAGCTTTAAACCCTATATTGTTCAGTTCCTTCACAATATACTGGTTCCATTCAAAGCCCGATTGTTTAAGACCATAAAGGCTCTTCTTTAATAACCAACAATCATTATTATTGTCTCCTTTAAATCCATTAGGCCTTTTCATATACACAGTATGTCTTAGTGGAGCGTGCAAGTAAGCAGTTTCCACATCTAAATGGTTAACTATATATTTCTTGCTTGCTGCCCACACTAATGCTGCCCTTAACGTTGCTGCTTTAAGACTAGATGCAAATACTTCATCATAGTCTTTTGCACTTTGTCTAAAGCCTTGGGCTACTAACCTTGCCTTATGGATTGTGTTTCCATCCTTATCTGTTTTTATTTTAAAAATCCATCTGCAGCCAATGGGTTTTTCATTACTAGGTAATCTCACGTTTTCATACACTTGCATATCCTTCAGAGACTTCAATTCTTTATTAATAGCTGCATACCAATTGACTTTCTCTTTAGAAGGATATCTTTTAATCTCATCCACAGTATTTGGGATTCTATTTTCCTGGCACACTGTATTAGCCTGGTATCTATCAGGCGGTTTAGATATACGTGTAGTTCTTCTGGGTATTATTGGACTTGGTTGAGTTACTACCTGTTCCTCATCTTCAGCTATTTCTTCCTCTAGGGGCTGTGCTTCATCCTGTACTTCTTCCTTTACATTATTTTTAAAGTTACAGGGATACTTAATGGGATTTCTGTAGGATTCAATAACCACCTCGCTATTGTTATCCTGCTCTAAATTATCCCATCCTACGTGCTCTAGAAATTGGGCATTAGCACTACATAACACCTTAGATGTGCCTTTCTCCCAAAATCTATATGCCCTATGGTTAGCTTGGTAACCAACGAAGAATAATTGTTTAGCTCTATGTTGCCCTTTACGCCTGAGTTGTGTAGGGATATGCACCCATGCTGGTGCACCAAATGTGTGCAGGTAACTCAGATCAGGCTTCCTGCCATGCCACATGGTGAATGGTATTTCACCAGTGGTTGAGTTAACCACATTATTTAATAAATGATTAGCACACATTGTGGCCTCCCCCCACAAAGAATCAGGTAACCCAGAATCAGTTAACATAGTACGGGTCATTGCCTGCAATGTTTTGCCTCGCCTTTCAATATATGCATTGTGTTGTGGTCTGTATGGTGCAGATGTCTTATGAGCTATTCCAGCTGCCTTTAACCTACTCTGGAATTTGCTATTAACAAACTCCGTACCGTTATCTGTCACCAAGGTTATCAGTTGCCGTTTAGTCTTCCTTTCAGCAAACTTTAACCAGTTGAAGAAATGTTGATATGTTTCAGTTTTGCTTTTCATTAGGTAGCAAAACCCATATCTAGAGTAATGGTCCATAATGCTCAGTATATATTGAGCACCCCCAATACTGGGTTTCTTTGGACCAATAATGTCTGCAAATACTACTTCTAAAGGTTCTTTAGTTTTGAAACCATTTAGCCTATTTGCAGGCATTATTTTACTCTTATCTTCACAACAGACATTACAACGTAAATACTTATCACAGGGCTTTAACCTTATTCCTTCAGATAACTCTACTGTACGTTTTAGCATTTTAAAATTTACATGCCCCAAACGTCTATGCAATAAATGGATACATTCATCATGAGGCTTGGTATTATTAAATACAGTCTGTGCCTCCCCTTTCTTACTATCATGTAAGACATATAATGCTCCATTTAAAGCTGCAGTTACCTTTTTGCCGTCTCTTTCCAGTATGCACTTATTATTCTTAAATGTAACTACATATCCTAGTTTATCTAATACTCTTACAGAAAGTAAGTTCATCTTTAACTGTGGTACATACAACATTTTTATATTCTGGTTTAAACATGGACAATATGCAATACCTTCACCCTTGGCCTTGAGGTGCCAACCATTTGCGAGTGATATACGTTGAGAACTTGTAGACATTTTTATAAACTTTGTCTTATCTCTCGTGATGCAGTGGGATGCTCCACTGTCCACCACCCATAAATCATTCTTCATATCACAATTGCTATATGTGGCTAGTTCAAAGGATTTCTTTGGCTTCTTTACATTCTGGCTTTTTCCTTTTCTGCAGAATCATGCCAAATGTCCTCTGCCTCCACAATTAAAACACTTTTTAATTGTGTATGCCGTCGAAGATAAATTCTCTTCTTTCGGGTGCTTTCCTTTACACAGCTGGTTTCTTTCCAGCCTTGAAGATAATTTCTCTTCATTAGACTTATCTGCTCTCAGCTGGTCACGTTCACTCCTTCTCCTGGCTTCTTCTAATAGCCTGCCAGTTATCTCAGTTACTGATAAACTGTCTTTTGGCAACACCTCTAATGCAGTCACAAAATCATCATAGCTTCGATCCAAAGAAGACAGTATGATGTATACTTGTTGCAACTCATTAAATATAAGCTCTTTTTCTTGCAATTCTTGAAAAATGCTTTTCATACAGTTTAAATGAGTTAACATGTCTCCATTTATCTCAAGATGTGTTCTAAACAGCTTCCGTGTAAGATTGATATGAGCTCCTACACTGTCTCGAACATAAATCCTTTTGAGATTCTCCCAGCAGTCTGCAGCATTTTCAACTCCACGGATATGAATGAGTTGCTGGTCAGACAGGGTGAGACCTATGATGCACAAAGCCTGTTCATTCTTTCGTTCATAGTCCTGTATCAGTTTATAAACCTCTTCATCGTTAGGATTTAAGTTAGATACATCTGGTGGGTTTGTTATTATGTTCCACAAACCTTCTCTTCGTAGAAGTAAACTACATTTCATTGACCATGAAACATAGTTTGTTCCATCTAATCTGGATATCATGGACAGATGTGGCAAATTTACTTGTGCCATTGCTCTTGTGAAAAATAACTATTTAACAAACAGTTTGTACTTACAGTAATGTGCAACTCACCCCAAAAAAACTCTCACTGCTATAACCTGGTTAGTTAGACTGTGCACTCTGCTGGGCCCATAACCAATGTTAGTATTTGGGGATAAACCCCCAAGCAGAGTATGCAGCAGCAGTCAAGCCAGGCAGGCAAATGAGAGAGAGAGTGGGCCCAAAAGTATACACACACCGGAGACAAAATCACTGTTTGTGGTTTTGAAATAGTTATTTAATTCACACAGAGATTAAGAAGTGTCATTCAGTCCATATGTCAGTATCCAGTATATCTATCCAGTTATCAAGTTCATTAACAGTAAATACAATGTCCTTATCTGCTTGTAAATCTTCTCCTCCCGATACCTTTATCTCAAAGACAACGCTGAATCCTCAGCTCACCAAGCAAACAGTCCTTGTGTTCAGTTGAAATGGTATCTGGCACAGTAGCCTCCAAAAGTAAGCAGATAGACGTTCCAGCACAGCAGGCAGCAGACCAGGAAACAGAACCAGGTGCATCCAGAAGCCGGGGCTATTACGTTTCCCTTCCTACCTATATTGCTGCCTGCAACCGCACCCACAATGACATTGCAGTTTCTTGTGCTTAAAGCTACATAGACACTTAATCCTAGGTTTACATATTTATTCAACCCAAACCTGGTTGGTGTATCCATATACCCAACAATACCCTCTAGTATCAGCCACCTGAATTTGATATCATGTTTATTCAACATTGATGTCAAGAATTGAAATGGTTTTCTTAATTCTTGAATCTCTCTAGGTACCTGTTTTAGAACTATCAATTGCCTTTCTTTATATATTATCAGATCACCTCTTATTTTATTTAATACTTTGTCACAGACTGATTTTTTGACAAACCTAATGTAACCCTAGGAAAATTATTCCTTTTAGCATAGTTCGTTTGAAATCTATATGTCTCATCTAGCTCATCAGCCATCACATCTTTCTCAATCCCCAGTCCTTTTGCCATCAAGTCTGCCATCAAATCTGAAAGATCCTCCTCCTTTTCTTCTTTCATGTTTTGAACTTGCAAAAATGGCTGCTTTTTCAGATTCCAATAGAAGTTTTTTTATCTCCAATTCTTTTTTTCTTGGATCAATCTGACATTCAGCTCTTCTATCCTTTTCTCTTCCTTTTCCATTCTACCTTCTATCATATGTAGCCTCTGTTCATTTTTACTACAAGTGAAACTTGAAAAATTAGAATATCGTGCAAAAGTTCATTTATTACAGTAATGCAACTTAAATGGTGAAACTAATATATGAGATAGACTCATTACATACAAAGCAAGATAGTTCAAGCCATGACTGGTCATAATTGTAATGATTATGGCTTACAGCTTCCTGTGGCCCGTCGACCATCTGCAGGAACTGCTCCGGTTTGATGAGGGGTCCCGCCATCTTCTTCTGGTTCCACCACTTCTTTGCCGACTCCCATGATATGACCATCACGAATACCTGCTTCATTAGGCGAGAATCTCAACTCCTCACCTACCATAGCAGGAACGGGAGCCACCACACACAGATCGACTACATCATCGCATCGACGAAGAGCCGCTAAAACGTGCTCAACGCCAAGGCGTACCCGTACGAATCGAGCAGTCAGCACAGGCCGCTGATGGCGAAGATCAGGATCAGCAAGCCCAAGACCAGGATTGACAAAACGAATGCAGACCAGCCACGAATCAAGTGGTGGAACCAGAAGAAGATGGCGGGACCCCTCATCAAACCGGAGCAGTTCCTGCAGATGGTCGACGGGCCACAGGAAGCTGTAAGCCGGGGGGACGAGTGGTCTGCCACCTCCAAGTGGTGTCCCCTGGATGCGCGAAGCCGTCAAACGATGACCGTAACTGAGAGCAGACCCTCCGACGACAGGCCCACGCGACAGGCCGGCTGGAGTACTCAAATGCCGCATCAACATGATGGAAACGTCCACTACAAAACACACGTCCAATGCTACCGCGTTCGGGGAACCGACGGGCGCAGGAGACCATTGGCCTGCGCCAAAAATCAACGAAATGGTCCACGCGGAAAGCACGGCCGTGTGAAAAAAGCATAGCGGGAACAGAGGACTGCCAGACGCTCAAGGTGGCCACCTGGAACGTGGATTCGCTGACTGGACGCTCGACCGAGATCGTCAGGGCCATGCGGGACAGGAAGCTGGACATCTGCTGCCTCCAGGAAACTCGCTGGAAGGGCAACAAGGCTACGACTATAGACGGCTACAAGATCATATACACCAGCTGTAAGGAAAACCGCGGCGGTGTAGCTGTGGTTGTCAGTCCAAGCTGGCAAAGTTCCGTCGCAGAAGTTAAGCGCCTCACAGAACGACTGATGATAATCGTCGTAGCGACCGAGAGGCAGCGCCTACACATCTTGTCCGCCTACGCCTCTCAGACCGGATGTCACGAGGAGGAGAAGGATACCTTCTGGGAACTGCTCGACATCCAACTCAGGCAGATCCCACACGAAGACGACATCATCATCTCGGGCGACCTGAATGGTCATGTAGGGCGGGACAAAAACGGACACCAGTGCCACGAGTCCAACAGTGGCACGACCGCCTCGAGCAGTTCGGGCTCCGGCTGAACCTAAAGAAGTCCGAATACCTGACCACTGACAATGAAATGACAGGCTCCATCCACGTGAACGGGCAGGAGCTACCGCGCACCTCCACCTTCAAGTACCTGGGAACTACTCTTGGGGAAGAAGGCCTACTACAAACTGAGGTGGCAGCCAGGATCAATGCAGCGTGGGGCAAATGGAAGTCCGTCACGGGCGTCCTCTGTGACAAGAAGATGCCGATGCGCCTGAAGGCGAAAATCTATAACTCTGTGGTGCGCCCCGTGGCCATATACGGCGCAGAGTGCTGGCCGACGACCAAAGAAGTCGAAAGCAGACTCCAGATAATGGAGATGCGAATGCTCCGATGGTCGGTAGGCCTCACCCTACTCGATCGCGTCAGGAACGAAGAAGTGCGTAGACGGTTCAACGTCGTGCCCATCCCCACGGTCATGAGGCAGTCCCGGCTACGATGGTTTGGCCACGTGAGCCGCGCCAAGGAAGAATCCATCATCAAAACTGTAATGAAGGTGACTGTCGGAGGAGCGAGACCGCGTGGTAGACCTAAACAACGCTGGATGGACACGATCAAGGCCGATCTAGAGATCGCGAAGGCAGACCCGACACACGTGGCAGACAGAGAGGTGTGGAAGCAGTACTCAAGGACATTAGCGGACCTTGCCCGAGCGCGAGACAAACGCTGAAGAAAAAGAAGAAGAAGAAGAAGAAGATTATGGCTTACAGCTCATGAAAATCCCAAATCCACAATCTCAGAAAATTAGAATATTACATGCAATCAATAAAACAAGGATTGTACACAGAACAATATCGGACCTCTGAAAAGTATAAGCATGCATATGTACTCAGTACTTGGTTTGGGCCCCTTTTGCAGCAATTACTGCCTCAATGCAGCATGGCATGGAAGCTATCAGCCTGTGGCACTGCTGAGGTGTTATGGAAGACCAGGATGCTTCAATAGCAGCCTTCAGCTCTTCTGCATTGTTCCGTCTCATGTCTCTCTTGGCAATGCCTCATAGATTCTGTATGGGGTTCAGATCAGGCGAGTTTGCTGGCCAATCAAGCACAGTAATCCCATGGTCATTGAACCAGGTTTTGGTGCTTTTGGCAGAGTGGGCAGGTGCCAAGTCCTGCTGGAAAATGAAGTCAGCATCCCCATAAAGCTCATCTGCGGAAGGAAACATGAAGTGCTCCAAAATCTCCTGGTAGACGGCTGCATTGACCCTGGACTTAATGAAGCACAGTGGACCAACACCAGCAGATGACATGGTTCCCCAAATCAACACAGACTGTGGAAACTTCACACTGGACTTCAAGCATCTTGCAGTGTGTGCCTCTCCATTCTTCCTCCAGACTCTGGGTTCTTGGTTTCCAAATGAGATGCAAAAGTTGCTCTCATCAGAAAAGAGGACTGTGGACCATTGAGCAACAGACCAGTTCTGTTTTTCTTTAGCCCAGGTAAGATGCTTCTGATGTTGTTTGTTGTTCAGGAGCAACTTGACAAGAGGAATACAACATTTGAAGCCCATGTCCAGGATCCGTCTGTGCCTGGTGGCTCTTGATGCACTGACTCCAGCCTCAGTCCACTCCTTGTGAAAGTCCCCAACACTTTTGAATGGCCTTTTCCTGACAATCCTCTCCAGGCTGCAGTCATCCCTGCTGCTTGTGCACCTTTTTCTTCCACACTTTTCCCTTCCACATAACTTCCTATTAATGTGCTTTGATACAGCACTTTGGGAACATCCAACTTCTTTTGCAATTACCTTTTGAGGCTTTCCCTCCTTATGGAGGGTGTCAATGATGGTTTTCTGCATGACTGTCAGGTCAGTGGTCTTTCCCATGATTGTGATTCCTACTGAACCAGACTGAGAGACCATTTAAAGGCTCAGGAACCCTTTGCAGGTGTTATGGCTTAATTAGCTGATTAGAGTGGGACACTTTGAGCCTAGAATATTGAACCTTTTCACAATATTCTAATTTTCTGAGATTGTGGATTTGGGGTTTTCATGAGCTGTAAGCCATAGTCATCTCAATTATGCCACATCATGGCTTGACCTATCTTGCTTTGCATGTAATGAGTCAATCTCATATATTAGGTTCACCTTTTTAGTTGCATTACTGAAATAAATGAACTTTTGCACAATATCCTAATTTTTTGAGTTTCACCTGTAATCTGTTCCTGAAAATTTTTCAAATTTCTCACCCATCTTTTGTATTTTTTTCTTTTAATTCCCCTGTATCATTTCTCACCACTCCAATTTCTTTTTTCATCTCCTCATGGTTCTTAACCATTGTCTCATAATTCTTTACCATTGTCTCCTGCATTGATTGCAGCATTGCTTGAAGATCGTTAAATGAATTAGACCTCTCTTTCTGGAGCATATCCTCAATTGATCTCTGATTCAAAGGACTAGAATTTGCTGACTTCTTCCCTGTTCCAATTCTTGTTAAGTTTGTAACACTTGTCATTTTTAATAATTTAACAACTAACTTATTTTTTTCCCAGAATTCCTCCTTCCTCCCCCTCTTAAATATCCTCCAAACTTTGTTTCTTATTAAGTTTAATTATTAAATTGTAATATAATAAATATTAAAATATAATATCAATTAGAATATAATATCAAGTAAAGTTCTAATCATATAATATAAAATGTAGTATATGATCTCAAAAGAAAAGTATATTAATAATATTATTTGTAAATCTATATGGCAATGGCAATATAACTTTATACTATAATTATAGAAAAACTATATAACTATATAACTCAAAATTTAAATAGAATAATTATTATAACCACATTTTATAATAATGTTCTATTGCAATAACACTATTATTTTCATAAACACCTCTCTATTAACAAATCTTATAATAACAGTAATAACAATAATGCTATATTTATAATAATATCAATAACATTTAGAGTAGTAACCATAGGAAGTAGTAAATAAACCCAGTCTTACAAAAGTCCTATTTGATTTGACCCAAGAGCGAGCCTTATTCTTCTTCCTTTTTATTAATTTTCAATTTCTTTGTTGATGAGTTGAAAATCTGTGCATCCTATAATCTTTGAAGAATTGTTCCAAAATCTATATAACCACTTACAGTCTTTATAAACCTGTATCAGTCTAGTATACAGCAAAATCTAAACATCAAATATCAGACAAAAAGTCACCAAGAATATCCTTATTCCTTTTAGCTAGTATACTTTAGCTAGTATATTCCCATTTATACCAGCAAATATCTCCCTTTCATCTCCTATCAAATTGCCCTGTCAGGGAGAGATGTTTTAACTATTTCATATTTCTTTTACTCCATTTTATTTAAAATAGAAAAAATAAAAAATATGTTTAATATATAATAATTTAAAGTCACCAACATCAGTTCCTCTTTTTTGTTTAGACAAATCGGATCCAGTCAACATTAGTCAAATAACTTGGATGTAATTATCTCACCACAGCAAGATCACCACTTGTTTAAGCTAGTCCTCTTCCACATCCAGATTTAAGAAAGATTTCTTCAAGCCCACACCATTGACCGCTGTCCAGATGATAACATTGAAATGTCCTTCCCTTTTTAGGTAGTCCCTTCAAGACACCATCTGCTTCAAGAAGCCCTCCAGATGTCAGAAATCAACTGTGCTTCATGAAGCTCTCCACTAACACAGCCAGTTGAGCTGATAACTAGTCAGAAAATGTTTTCTTGTAAACTTAAAAATCTTTTAGTAGAAATTCTGTCTTCTTCTCAAATCTCTTATTTTTTAAACTTCAGACAGCAATTTTAGATATCCAGTTCAATCTTCACACAGATCTTTTAATCTATGGCCATTGATCTTTAGGCAGAGAAGGCCCTAGCCATTGGAAGCAGGGTTGGGATTCTACCGGTTTGGTCCGATTCTATAGAACCAGATGATACAGTTTCTGGTAGTTGGAGAACCAGTAAAATGGCCCCTGGCTGGCCCCACCCCTCTCCACCCGCTTCTCCACTCACTGCCCAGTCAGTCCTTATCACGCATGCACAACATCGCACACATGCGCGACAAGCTGACTGCATTCTAATCCTTCCCTTCTTTATCCTGGCCATGCGCCATCACTGCCTGCAGTCTGCCTTCCACCATGGTCCTTCTTGGTGAGTGAGGCTCTGCAAACAAGCCCTGGTCTCCTACCTGTCACCACTAGTCACCTTTCCCCCCACTTGCCTTTTACTGCCACTGCCGGTCACCTTCCCCCCACTTGCCTTCGAGGGAGAACACATGGAGCAGCTCTGAGTCAGTTCCGACGGGGTCAGTAGCTGCTTCTCTCCCCTGCTGGTCTAGTTGGGAGAGTGAGAGAGACTGTCTTGACAAAGCAAAATTTAGCTTATCGCTGTGCAAGAAAGACTTTGTCGCTCTCCCAGCAAAAACAGCAGGAGAACATGTGGAGAGGCACTCATGTTGGTTCCAGCGGGGTCAATAGCTGCTTCTCTCCCTGCTGGTCTAGCTGGGAGAGCAAGAGTTTCTTTCCTGGCACAGCAAAATTTAGTTTTGGGAACTTGCGCTTCTGAAGGGAGGAGGACTTGCAGAACCCAAAGCAGCTACTCCTGGTTTCTAAAGCAAATTTTGCTGTGCTGCACAAGATGGTTTCCCAGGGCCCCGAGGGTCATCCTCCCAGAGCGCCATTGCCACCACTCTGAAGCTTCCCTTTGGGATGGATCAGTAAGTTCTTGTTTTGTTCCCCGGGAAGGGCTCCATCGTGGAAGGCTGTGTCTTTGGGCCAGGTGCTTTCTGTCAGGCCTCGTGCCTCACATGGGGCGGCAGGAGGATGTGTGTGGTATTGTTGAAAGGCTGGAAAATGCCTTTCTTCTGAGGATTCGGTTTTCCTGCTGGGAGGGCTCCGGTGCAAGGACACAGACAGAGACAACTGCTTGGAAGCGGGTTTATTTTTCAGGAAGGCAAGAGATAGCAAGAAGTCTGTGTTCCTGGGGCTAGCCATCTTTGTATAATAAAACCCTGATTTTTATACCTTTTCTCCTTTTGTGTGTGAGTGCTTGTGTTTGTATTTCTTAATGTTTTAAATCCTGTCAGGGGTTGTCTTCCTAATGTTTTCTTATATTTGTTTGGTGGCAATCTCCTGTCTGCTATGGAATTTATTTCGTGTCTTTTGTCTATTTGTTTTGCTGATTTGGCATGACCTTTTGTTTGTAAGGGATTTCTTTTTCTTGTTTCCCTAGCTTTCTTAATTACTTGGCTTTTGTCTAGGGGGCTTCTTTCAATACCTTTTATTAAATCTCTTTTCCTATGCAAGTTTGTTTTATGGCTGGCCTGATGTTCCCTTTGGGCTTTTCCTGCTTGGGTGTCACCACTGTCCTCATGAAGTTCCCTTTCCACAGTATGGAAGGCTGTCTGCAGTTCTTGCAGCCAAAGCTGGGAATCCTGGGGTATCTGCAAACTTACATTTGTATGAGGTTGGAGCCTCATGGCTGCACTGGCTGAAAGACACTTACTCCATGTAACACTGCTCACCTGCCTGGCCAGTGTGTGTCAGAAGAGAGGGAGGAAGAAAAACTTGGCAAGTCTTCCTCCTTCTTGGGCATTCACACAGAGTATGGACGTGTGAGGCTGGGACCTTCTGTGCATGGGTGAGTCCCTCTGGCATCATGCGCACACAAAGGATCTTCTGCAAAGAGTTGGCGCATGGGCAAATCCCTCCAGCACCACATGTGCATGCTCTCTGTGTGTATGTACGCATGAGGAGAAGAGTTGCTGAACTTTTCTTCCTCCCTTCCAGTGTGAAGGCAGCTGCTGCAGCCTGCCCCTTTAAGGTACTTTGACATGGGGGGGGGGTTGGGGGGGGACAATAAATGGACAGCCAGGTGACAGGATCTGCCTTCCGAGCAGCTCCTCTGCAAAGGGAAGGGAGGAAGAAAAGTTTGGCAATTCTTATCCTCCTTTTCTGGTAGATCATGCACACATGGTGCTGGTAGGATCTTCTGTAAAGAATTGGTGCATGGGCAAGTCCCTCCAGCACCGTGAGATGCGTGAGTGTTTGCTCTGTATGTATGGGGCTGAGAAGGAGGAGGGAAGCAGCCAGGTTGAATGCTGTTAACGTGGCTGCAGAGAAGCAGGAAGCAGCTGCCAATGATTGGGAGCAGGAAGGCTCGACCCCCTCAGGAGCCATGAAGCGCTCACTGCCCCATGTCACCCACCAAGTCTCCTCCCAATGCACTTTTCTTCCTCCTCACCAGAAGCGTTATTTTTGGGGAGACTGTGGGATTGCCCCACCTCCCTGCCAGCCATCTTCAGTACTGGCTCCTCAGATTCCCACTACCCAGCACCAGTTCAAATGTTCCTTTCCCCCCAGGGACAGAGAGAGGGAGAGGGAGAGATGAGAGAGAGAAAGATGAGAAAGAAAGAAAAAGAGAGTGATGACAGAGAAAGAAAAATGAGAGAGAGAGAGAGAAGAAAGAGAGGGAGAAAGAAAGAGATGAGAGAAAAAGATGGGGGAGAAAGAAAGAGAGAGAGAGAGATCTATTTAAAAGAAAATAGAAAAATGGCTCTTTGAGTGTTTAAGGTTAGACAAACACCATGGTCATTAAGTGAACATTGTGGTCATTAAGTGAACACTGGTTGTTAAACAAGTCTCTTTTCGCCAATAGGCATTTTTAACTGGAAATCAGAAGGAATTGTGGGAAACTGGCAAAAAACATAGAACACCTCAGTCACATGACTGTGTGGGATGTTGTAACTGGTTAGAGAGAGAGAGGGTGGGAGGGAGGGAGGGAGGGAGGGAGTGTGCATGGCTGTCAAAACTCCAAAAACAGGTCAAGTAGCTCTGGGGAGATCAGTCATAAATTAGAACACTTGCTAAGCAACTGGCCATTAAGCGAGGACCACTTACATTTGGTTTGCCAGTCACATGGCCACCTGCCCAGGCCTTGCCCTGCTCTCTCCAGGCCTTGGAAACTGACAAAAAACACTTGCTAAGCAACTGGCCATTAAGCAAGAACCTGGTCATTAAGCGAGGACATTTGGTTTGCCAATCACATTGGCCACCTGGCCACACCCACCCCAGTCACATGACCACCTAGCCAAGCCCAATCAGCAAGCCATGCCCACAAATTAGGCCACGCCCACAGAACCAGTTGTTAAGAAATTTGAATCCCACCCCTTGTTGGAAGTTTAACAGTTGGAGGTCTGCCGTTAGACTCCAATGGACTCTGAGAAATCTCTGAGAAATTAGGAGCATCAATTCCCCAAAATCTCCTATGCAGGCGATGATCTTTATGTGCGGTAAAGGCTCTAACGTGTTCTATGTTACAGTGCTAACAAGAAATTAGGAGCTCCAGCACTCTGAGATCTCCGGTGTAATTAATCTTTAAAAATGGTAATTAAAGTTGGTAAGCAATCCAGAAATCTGTCTTCTGTCACAGGATCAGGTGATTACTGCTGATAACTAATACAGGCAGCGACCTAACAGAGTTTTTTTTAATCAGAAATGATCAGTAAATCTATTTATGATCAATTATTTACTTCAGTCATGAAAGGAAATGGTAAAAGCCTCACTCGCAATCAGTTGACCAATGGAGCAAGAGCCTCACCTTCCTAGTCAAATACCACCATCTTCAGAATCTTAAGTGGATCATTCTTGTTCCTTTTAATTTCTTTCACCAGTTGCCCATGAATGTCCCCTCACAACATCCCAAAGGTTTTAATAGATATCAATCAACAGGAATTAAGATATGTTTTTGTTTGTTTGCTGCAGAGGTGTCTAAGACTTCATCACATAATAGTTTTTTAGGGCACCTTACATTCAACATTATAATTTCCTGCTTTGATGACTCTATCTGTTAAGTATGGTCGTTGGGTCCCATTAAGACACGAGGCTCGAGTAGTGAACAACAGCTCTTTATTAAGGAGGCAGATTCTGAGATGGTAAACCCAGCCGCGGCAGTCCTTTATATAGAGCCGGCTATGGCTAGGCAGCCTATCACAGCCTTTCAAGCTTGCCGGGCTTGGTTTCACCCAATTGCGGCAAGCCCTGTACGAACCAATCAGAGATGTTCATATCATCCAATCATGGCCCGGGTTTCCCGGACCGATCGGATTTGCAGGTCTACAAGCCTGCTTAGTATGGAACACCCCTCCCCTTTTGGTTTCGTCCAAGGGGCGGGGTTATGTAGTCACGCAAGTAGGCGGGTCTTCCTACCTGCCTACTTGACTTGCATGGTTCATAATGTCTTTGGTTGTCGTCAGGTTCGGATGGGTTCTGCGTCGCTCTCAAGCTTCTCGATGGAACCTCCTGGAAGGGTGAGCTGGGCCTATAGCTGCAACTCCCACCTGGTGACTCCGGGTTGGTTGAGTCGTTCGCTCTGCTGCTCCCACCTGGGCTCTCTGGGCTGGTACAGCTTGTCTGGCTGCTGCTTCCAGGAAAGTACCCGTCTGCCACGGTTCTCTGTTGGTTGGTGAGTATTGTTGGTTAGATGTTTGGTCTTTATTTAATGTCTGTGGGGGGTGTTCTGTAGGTGTCTGCTCTTTTTCAGAGTTTGGGGTTTCCCCCCCCCCCCGATTTCTTCGGTAGGGTCCAGAAGAGCCAGCCTGGACCTAAGCTGGTCAATATGCTGTTTCCAACACCTACCATCAGTAGTTTCGAGGCAGTAGGAGCGCGGGCCTGTGATTTGGGTAATTTTTGCAGGGAGCCATAGTGGGTCTCCTGTAAAGTTTTTTGCAAAGACAGTGTCACCAATTTTGAAAATGCTGTGCTTGCTGCTGGAACCAAGGGGTTTCTCAGGGGTGTAAGCTGGGTGCAGGCGATCTAAGGGTGACTGGAGTCTTCTGCCCATCAACAATTCTGCTGGGCTCTTGTTTGTAGTGCTGTTTGGTGTGATGTGTTGTAAGAGGAGCATTTTGGAGACTTTTTCGTGGATATTGCCATGCTCCATCCTTTGAAGAGGTTTTGTGGTAAATTGAACCATGCGTTCAGCTCTGCCATTCGCTGCCAGGTGAGCTGGTGAGGTCAATGCGTGTCGGATGCTGCGATCTGCCAAGTATTGTTCAAACGCCAATGCAGTAAACTGGGGGCCATTGTCAGATACTATCACATCTGGCAGACCATGCATGGCGAAAAGTTTATTTATTTTTTTGATGACAACTTCTGTGGTGGTCAATTTCATTTTGCTTACTTTGAGCCAGTTCAAATAAGCATCAACCCTTGTTTGGCCCTTGGTTGGCCCCGTGAAGTCAATATGGATGCATGACCACGGGCCTCTGGGCGTCTCCCATTCTAAAGGTGGGGCTTTTGGGGGAGCCGAGCGAGTCTCTTGGCATCTGGTACAAGTGGCGACCCAGGTTTCAATTTGTTTGTCCATGCCTGGCCACCAAGCGTAGCTCCTGGCCAGGGCTTTCATACATACAATGCCTGGGTGCCCCTCGTGTATTAATTCTAAAACTTTTTTCTGTAATGTTTCTGGTATTACCACTCGGTCTCCACACAAAATGCAACCCCTTTGTGAGAAAAGTTAAGTTTGTCGATTTTTAAATGGCTTAAAGAGTTCGTTTTGTTCGTTGTCAGGCCAGCCCCTCTCCACCCAGCTGAGGACTCACGCCAAGCGTTTGTCCTTCCTTGTTGCATGGGCAATGTCTTGCGTGGTTAACGGTGGCATGGGCAATGTTTCAATTTGCAAGATTGGTAACGTGGGTGCTGGGTCATCTAGCACGTCTGGCAAGCGGCTTAAAGCATCGGCGTGCGAAATAGTCTTGCCTGGGCGATGTATTAATTGGTAATTATAAGCGGCAAGAAATTCAGATCATCTTGTCATTCTAGGTGACATGATGTGTGGAGTGGGTTTGTTGCCCGCCAAAATACCAAGCAAGGGTTTATGGTCTGTAATAATGGAAAATAGGCACTTTGCTGTAAAGCATGGTTGAGGGTGGCCTTGTAGTCTCCACAAATTCTCAGGGAGCCATCTGGCTTGATGGGGGTGACAATTGGTGTTTCCCATCGGGCATGGTCGATGGGTTCTAATACGCCTTGCGCTATGAGCTTATTTAATTGCTCATCTATTTTCGGCTTGAGTGCAAATGGCACTCGGCGTGGTTTGAGGTGGATGGGAGTGATGTCAGGGCTAATATTAAAGGAGATTGGGGACCCCTTGTACTTGCCTAGGGTGTCATCAAAGACCTCCTGGAAGTCTCGTACGAGCGTTGCTTCCCAGTCTTCGTCATCTGTGTGGTTGATGCCTGCCATCTCAATCCCCAAGGGTGCGAACCATTGCAACCTGAGTAGGCTGGGGCAGTCCTTGTCAACAATTGTGAGTGGTAGGAAAAACTTCCGGTTTGCAGTGCTTCGGTGCAGGCAGGAATCTGCGACTGTGCACGGTCCCTGCCTGTGTTCACTGCCTGAGTGCCCCGAGCCATTTGGCTTCGGGGCTAAGCCACCTTTGCAGAAGGTGGTGAAGACTGGGGGGCTCTGGCAGGGATGAGAGACATTGCATCTCTCTTCCCTAGCTGGCTAAATCTCCCTCTCCGAAGGCAGTTGAGCGGCGGTCTGTAATGGCCACCACATAGAAGAGCTCAGCTGGAAAAAGAAAGTGCTGGAGGAGCTGTGAAGAAGTGAAAGTGATCTTTGCTGACCGGGACAAAGTAACAGTGAAAGTATCCTGATATTTAATACTTATTAAAGATACATCGTTCCCAGACTGAGTAAGCAGCGAATGGATATTAAAGGGAAAACTTTTTTTCTTTTCACTCTCCTTCCAAACGGAACAGCTTTGAGAGAAATCGGAAAACCCGCATTGGAGGTATGCTAAATGCTAAAGACTATGCTAATGCCAAAGGGATATGGATTTCTAAATATTTAAAGAAAAAATCTTTTTTTGCTGTGAGTGGGAAGGGAGAGGGAAAAAAATTGAAGTAGAATTTGAAAATAAGGAGCAGACTGCCTAGAATTTTAAAGAGCCATTTGAACATTAATAAGACTTCAAAAAAACATATTTCAATTGGAACTTTGTGATTTAATAGTAACCCCAAAAAAAGAAACGGAAGAAAGGAAAAAGTGCTAAAAGAAATAGTTTATCTGGATTGTTTGGTGACTTTGGATCTTTTAGGAAATCTTTTTTTTTTCTTTGCTTAAAAACATTCGGGTGGTTGTTTTTGGGAAAAGTTTTTCCTCTTTATAATGGCACTATTCTTGGATGAATCCAAAACTGAATATCAAAAATACAAAAAGGAAGAACAAGAATGGAAAGATACTTTGGGCATTCTTTTTCAATCTCTAGAAATGGCGGTGCATTCCTATGGAGAATCGATTGCTCAGCAGGATAATTGGGACAAAGAAGAAACCATCTTTGATGAACATGTGATCCTATCTGGGGAGGAGAAGAAAGAGGAAAAGAAAAAAGGGATTTTAAGACCTAAAAAAACAACCAAAAAAGATAAAAATGAGTTGAAAGATGGATATAAGGTTAGAAAACAACAGAAAGGGGGAAAGCAGAAGAAGAAAAGGGAGGTGGAGAGGCAAAGGGGTAAAAAGGGTAAAGAGAAGAACAAGCAAGGGAGAAAGGAAGGGGTGAGAAGTCTTAATGATGGGAAGCAAGATTTAAAGAAACAAAATTTATTTAGAGACAATGGGTAAATCTAATTGAAAAAGGGATTCTGTAAGGTACATAAAATTGTGTTATTATAGGCGTTTTTAGAATAAAATGTTTAAGATATAAATGAGTATTAATATGTATGATTAAAATGGTATTGACAGGGGTACTAGCCACATTATATATCTATAAATTTGTCCTTTTGTTGTTGTTGTTCTTTCTTTTTTTCCCCTTTTTTTCTATATAATACATTGTGTAATTTTAGGATGTGCTAAACAGAATCCCAATACAAGTTATGTATGATATTAAGTATTATTAGGTTAGGGGAAAGAGTTAAAGGCGTCATACTCCAATCAGTGTACAGGAGAAGTTTTGTTTAAAGAGAAAAGATGAATGGATAGTTGAGAACAGACAAAGAATGACAAGTATTATGATTTGAACTGAGATAAGTAGAATAAAACTAAGAGAGTTAAAAGAAGGAAGAAGCTATATAGAAAATGGAAAACTGTAATAAGATATGGAATGGTATATAAAAGGAACATGATTTTTGAAGTTGTGTCTGTACGATGAGTTTTAACCCGGGATCAAGCAACTTTCAGAAAAGATGTTCTATGTTTCTATGTTTTATGTTTTGTTTGTTTGTGTATTGGAAGAGAACAATGAAATTGTATAAGACAGATGGATAGAAAAAATGTATACAATCTAAAGTTAAAGAGTTATAACTCGAATAAATAGAAGGAAAGGGAGTAATAAAGAGAAGATGGGATAAGATATGAAGTTGAATAGATAAGGTAAATATATATACTAAATTGTGTTTATATGGAAATGTGATAATTTGGAATAATTCTGTCTTTAAATAAGATGTATTGGTTTTTTCAGAAAAAGATTTCTTACGTCATTATATTTTATGTTTTGTTTGTTCGTATATTGTCTTGTAAAATTAATAAAATTTGCTTAAAAAAAACAACAATTGTGAGTGGTAGGATGCTGGTATGGTTTTTAAAAGAAATCTTGAAGTGTCCTGTTCCAGCGACTGGGATACCGTTCCTTTGATAATCTCTTAAAATCAGTTTCTGGTCGTTTAGTTCTTCACGGCGTATGGTGGGTATCAGGCGTTTTATGGTCCGCCAAGATACCATAGAGAGGTAGGAGCCAGAGTCTACTTCCATGGTGCATGGATGATCCTCAATGGCAACCTTAACACGAATCTTCCGTGCATCTATTGGTGAAGCGTGGCCGATGATAACTGTTTGATGCGTTTCTTCCCTTCTTGGTGCATCTGTGAATCTCTTAGTTTGGGTATCCCGGTTCCATCTGTTGTCAGTCGGGCGGTCCTGGTTTTTGGCAGGGGTGCCATCTAACCTTCTCGGGCTGTTTCCTCGATGCCGGGGGCTGAAGTCTCTTTTGTTGTGGCATACTTTGGCGATATGCCCTCGTTTCTCGCAAAAACGGCAAACAGCGTCCAGGAATTTGCATTCGGAACGCGGGTGATTCCCTCCACAGCCGGCGCACTGGTACTTCGACTTACGACCGTGCCGGTCTTGCCGTTCGCGATCTGATTGGAGTTTGTGGATTTCTTCTTCTTCGCTGTCAGAAGGGGATTCGATGTTGCCATGGTGGGTGGACGTTGCGAGTTTTTCTGTTGCAGTGGTCATCTTGCTGGTTGAATGATGGTCGGTTCCAATTGAATGCCGCATTCGTGCCGCTGACTTTCGGGTAGCTTCGGCTGCAGTGGCTTCGGCTAAGGCGTCGGTGAGGGAGATGTCCCCTTTGGCCATTAGTCTGCTTTGAAGCGTCGGGTCTTTCAGGCCGAGGACGACCTGATCACGCATGGCCTCATCCAGGTTAGCGAATCTGCACAGGCCCCCTAGGTTCCTCGGGTTGGCTACAAATTCGCTGATGCTCTCACCCTCACGCTGGTCTCGCTAATAGAAATCGTGCCTTCCGATGAGTGTCGGTACGGCTGGGGCATAGTGATTCCGAGGATGGGAGCTAGGGTGTCCCAATCCATCATCTTGACATCTGCGGGCTTTGCTAATGCCTTGGCCATTTTAAAGACAGTAGGCCCTCAATGCGTTAAGAAGACTGCTCGCTTCTTGCTGCTGGTAGCATCTTTTAAGTTATTGGATTTTAAAAACATTTGGAAATGATCAATGTAGGACTCCCAGTCCTTGCTGGCTGGGTTGAATGGTGCGGGTGGCGCGGCGCTGCTGGCCATTATGCTGGTCATTTTAGCACTATCTGCCACGTGCTGATCAGCCTAGTTGTCTCAGAATCCCATCCTCGTCGCCAGTGTTAAGTATGGTCGTTGGGTCCCATTAAGACACGAGGCTCGAGTAGTGAACAACAGCTCTTTATTAAGGAGGCAGATTCTAAGACGGTAAACCCAGCCGCGGCAGCCCTTTATATAGAGCCGGCTACGGCTAGGCAGCCTTTCAAGCTTGCCGCGCTTGGTTTCACCTAATTGCGGCAAGCCCTGTACGAACCAAACAGAGATGTTCATATCATCCAATCACGGCCCGGGTTTCCCGGACCAATCGGATTTGCAGGTCTACAAGCCTGCTTAGTATGGAACACTATCAATTTGATGACAGCTATCAATGGTGATTATGGTTATTTAATTACCTATTTGGGTTTGTTTGTTTTTTTCTTGCTCTATTCTTAACTCTTCATTAAGTTGTATTTGAAATCCTTTCAAATTTCTTCAGGACCTTATGGGAATATTTTAAGTGGCTGAATGCTATACTTTCCAGTCCTTGTCTGGGCATCAATTCCCATCTTCAGCTGAATCTTCACTTTATTTATCTGTCCACTTTGCAAAATAGTAGTACAACTGAATATTCCTACTATCTTTATAGCAATCTGTCAATATTTGTACAGAAAAGTCATCTGCATTTGCACAAATGGCCCTGAAAGGCAAAGACAATGCATCACATCAGTGGTGGGATTCAAATTTTTTTTACTACCGGTTCTGTGGGTGTGGCTTATTTGGTGGGCATGGCTTAGGGTCACGTGACTGGCTGCATGGGTTGGTGGTCATGTGGCTGGCTGGGTGTGGCCAACTCAATGTCACTCACATCAAGGGGTGCCTCGCCTGGCCCCTTCCCTCCCAGCCATTCCTTGTCACCCCCAGCCTCAACATATCTACAGTTCTGTAAAAATGTTGTTCACCTTTGTTTGACTTTATTATCTATGTACTATAGATGTACTTTCATGGACCACTGAAAGGAGGAAATGGCTCACATGCTTTGCCCAAGAGGGTGATAGGCAACAGGCTTTTAGGGGGCTGCCAGAAAGAGGGGGGGCAATGTATTTTCCAAAGCACCAGAAGGATGGAAACTGAATAGAGAGAGAAGCAACCTAAAAGTAGGGAGAAACTTCCTGACAGTGAGAACAATTAACCAGTGGAATAGCTTTTCACCAGAAGTTCTGGGTGCTCCAACACTGGAAGTTTTTACCAAAAGACTTGACAGCCTTTTGTTTGAAATGGTATAGAGTTCCCCACAAGATCCCTTCTAAGTGTTATTCTATTATTCTGACACCTGACACCTCTATTCAGATTTTGGTATCCTCAGAGTTTTCCTGCCTGAGCAGGAGGTTGGACTAGAAGACCTCCATAGTCCCTTTCAACTCTGTTAAACACACCTGTATTTATGTTCTGGACTATTGACATGTAAACCCTGAAAAATACCTGGGCAAAAGAAAGGCAGTAAAATCACCCTAGGTGTAGGGACAGTGCAAAATATTAATATATGATAAATAATGGAACAATTAAAAATAGCAGAGTTTTCTCCCCCCCTTCCTTCTTCTTCTTTTCTTTCTCTGTCTCTTTCTTTCTCCCCTTCCTCTTTCTCTCCCTTCCTCTTTCTTTCTTTCTTTCTTTCTTTCTTTCTTTCTTTCTTTCTTTCTTTCTTTCTTTCTTTCTTTCTTTCTTTCTTTCTTTCTTTTCTTTCTTTCTTTCTCTTTCTTTCTTTCTTTTTCTTTCTTTCTTTCTTTCTTTCTCTTTCTCTTTCCCTTCCTCTTTCTTGCACTTTCTTTCTTTCTCTCTTTCTCTTTCTTTCTCTCCTTTCCTCTTTCTTTCTTTCTTTCTTTCTTTCTTTCTTTCTTTCTTTCTTTCTTTCTTTCTTTCTTTCTTTCTTTCTTTCTTTTCTCTTTTTCTCTTTCCCTTCCTCTTTCTTGCACTTTCTTTCTTTCTCTCTTTCTCTTTCTTTCTCTTCCTTCCTCTCTCTTTCTTTCTTTCTTTCTTTCTTTCTTTCTTTCTTTCTTTCTTTCTTTCTTTCTTTCTTTCTTTCTTTCTTTTTCTTTTTTCCTCTTTATTTCTTTCTCTCCCTTCCTCTTTCTTTCTTGCTCTTTCTTCTTTTCTTGCTCTTTCCTTCTTGCCTTCCCTCCCTCCCTCCCTCCCTTCCTTTCCTTCCTTGTCTCTATCTCTCTCACACACACCTTTTCTGGGAAGAACTTATTGGCCGAACTCCAGAGCAGTGAGCGGTGGGACAGTGAAGAAAGCAGCAGCCCCAGAACACCCCTTTCGAAGCACATGGGCAGCGGGGGCAGCAGGCAGGTGTGGTGTGGCTATGGAAAGCCCCAGGAATTCCTGGCCCCCGGAAAGGCCCCAGATGGTGGTGGGAGGCACGGAAAGGCCCCGGGTGGTGGGCGAGGGCCTAGCACGACTCACAGGCTTACCTGTGAGCAGGCAGATCAGGGCTGCTCATTTGGGGTGCAGGCACCAAGTGGAGAAGTCAGATTAGGCAAGCCACAAGGGCCCAGTGTGCCACATAAGAAGGGAGGAGTGACTGGGTGGGGCAAGTGGTGGGGATGGGTGAGCTGCATGCGTGCATGAGCATTGGGTAGGTGGGGCAACTGATTGACTGGCGACCGGGGAACCGGTTCAGGGGCATGGCCAGCCAGAAGTTATTACCGGTTCTGCGACCCACACCTAATTACCACTACCGTTTCTCCAGAACCAGTGCAAACCAGTTGAATACCACCTCTGCATCACATCATCGTTACAACAGTGTTTCTGAAATGTACTGCATTATTTATTCAAAGTGGAAATTTTCTGCTCAAAAGAAAGTTGTATTACTATAACACTGACTTCAAAGACACTAGAATTTCATCTGTATTTCAGGAAGATATAAATCAATGATGAATTATTATGTCCTTAAACTATACATGATGTCCCAATCATAAGAAAGATTTGAAATTCACAAGTTAATTGTCCAAAATGCAATATCATTAGGAATTGCCATATAACTGTGGGAAAAAAATTCAGATGCTGTGCTGATAAGGATAACATTTTTTGTTTGCCTCCGAACTGTACTTTATAATTTCTTTTGTAATGGCTTCTTGCTCCAGGAAACTGCTGCTTTGAAGTGATACTATCTTGGCTTCTTGAGTGTTCAGCTGTTTAGAAAACATAGAAATATGCTGAAGCCTAAATCAGTGGCTTGTGAAATATTAAGGTGTGAAGTTCTATAGCAAAGGGTAACTTCCTTTTCAAGACTTCATACATTTGTGAATATTTCACTGTCTTCTATGTTGTTGCTGGAGGATATCACTAAGGATAAGTGAGTAGACTAATAAATGTCTCCTCACTTGTATGTTTATATATTTTTGGTGATCTACTTGCAGTAGTTTTCTAACAGGTACCAGTCATTCTGTTTGAAGGTTTCTCATCTTTTCTGTTAGGTTATAATCAGTAGCTTTAGGCCAATGGTGACACACCACACATTTCTTTTTTATTTGTACTGTTTGATGTCTATATTATAATTTTAGGAGAGATGATTCAAGACTTTGCAGTGTAATATCAATATGCTGATGACAATTTTGCTTTGCTCTTCACTGGAATAAGAAAGAAATAATACTAGCATTTTTGTTGACTGCCTGAGTTCAGTAACAGCCTGAATGGATATAATGAAGTTTGTTGTTTTAATTTATGCTGGTATTGTACACAGTGGTGGGATTCAAATTTTTTTACCACTGATTCTATGAGTATGGCGAATAGGTGGGCATGGCTAGGTGGGCGTGGCTAGGTGGCCATGTGACTGGCAAACCAAATACAAGTGGTCCTCACTTAATGGCCAGTTGCTTAGCAAGTCTTCTAATTTACGACTGACCTCCCCAGAGCTACTTGACCTATTTTTGGAGTTTTGACAGCCATGTGTGCACGCACGCACACACACACACACACATTTATGACCAGTTACAACATGCCACACAGTCATGTGACTGAGGTTTTCTGTTTTTTGCCAGTTTCCAACAATTCCTTCTGGTTTCTGGTTAAAAATGCCCATTGAGGAAAATGGACTTGTTTAACAACCACAGCATTCACTTAATGACTACAAGGTTCACTTAATGACCATGGTGTTTGCCTAACCCAGGGTCTGCAACCTTAAAAACTCAAAGAGCCATTTTTCTATTTTCTTTTAAACAGGTATCTCTTTCTTTCTCCCTCTTTCTTTCTCATCTCTCTCTCTCATTGAAGGATACCATGTTGATAGTATTGAAAGTCATCAAGAGATCCAGGAAAGATAGATTAATGTAATACACCCCATCCCAAGTCCTCCCCTGGTTATACACTGACATGACTAATGCTCTCTCAGTGCTGCAACCTGAATCCTGACTAAAAGGGGGTCTGGATAATCCACTTTATCTAGGTCCTCTAAAACTGAGTGCTTACCACCCTCTCAAAAATATTCCTCCAAAAGGAAAGGAGACCAGACAAACTAACATGGTCAAGTCCAAGGATGATCTTTTGGAAAGACAGGCAGCACCCCTGACCTCATGAAGAGTTTATCATCACTTGGATCCAATTGCATGCCACCTTCCAGGAGGACTTTACCAACTGGGAGAGGCACAGGTCCAAAGCTTAAACTCTTACCAAAAAATAAGTTCAGACATGCCCTGGTCACTTAAAAATGGCAGTCCCCAATCCTCAGTCCATGCAGCAGCAGTGGTCTGTGGCATGCCAGCAACCAGGCTGCACAAACAAGTAAGCCCCATCTGCGGGATACAGGCAACACACAAAACCACCACCTCTAAGGTCCATGGAAAAGCCTTTCCCTGGTGCCCAAAAAGTTTGGGGCCACTGTCTTAAAAAGACCTGCCCAACTGCTGTCCAACACCAGTTTGTTCCCCCTGTTTTAATAAATGGGCAGAGGCCATGATAGTGGCTTTCCCACTCACTGCAGGGATTAAGCCTATGTTAGGACCTGTCCAAGCAGAGGAAAGAGGCAGTGAAGCCCCTACTTCAGACAACTCATCTTTGGTATCATGAAAAGACTGAAAATCATAACTGTATTTTTACTTTTTGGGAGAAAAGTACCTATGGGAATTTCACTGAAACCATTACAACCTGACCAGATTTAAATAATATGTAGTTCACTACTCAATCTGGGGCAGGAAAATATCTTGAGCTGAGTCTGCTTCTAGTGATATAGACTTGGATATATTGTGATCGCTTAAATATGAGTTTTACAGATAGATTTATTTGTTTTCCTTTATGGTATTTATACTTTTCATTTTGCATGGTTTTCATTTCTTTGTATTTTGTTGTTAGCTGCCTGTATTTTGGAAGTGAATAGATTGCAAATACTGTTAACCAAGCAAATGAATACAGTGTATCAGTATCTCTCTCTGTTTTCATCCTATCAATCTGTATTTCTGTTGGGTGGATGAGTTGGGGAGGTGTGTGCGTGCGCACACTTTACCTTTTAAAATTCTTGATTTTCTTTACCTTTTAAAAATCCTGGTAATTTATGCCCTCTTTAACAGATTCATAGAATGTTTTGAAGGTGAGGCATGTGATGAATAATACAATTATCTGAAAGGGGTGGTGGGGAAAGAACATTTGTTTGTTGAGGCTCAGTGATGGCTAGAAACAGTATACAGGAACTTGAAGATTTAATTTCCTGTTCCTGTCATGCAGCTTTTGCATGGATGACTTTTCTAGTCCTGTTGCCTAGGAGATGGGTTGGGGCTGTCGAAACTGGAAGGGAGCATGTTGCTTGTGAAATACTAATGGTAGTATAGCATTTTCTTTCTGTCTCCCTATCTCTCTGTTTCTCATCTCTTTTTCTTTCTCATCACTCTCTCTGTCTCGCCTCCATGACATCAGTGATGTCAGTGTCTCGATACAAAAGTCGCAGCACTGGCATCCCCTCCTCACTAAGTTTAAAGGTGCTGTGCAGCGACAGGCTGCTCACCGTGAGAGAAATATGGGTGGGGGGAGATGCATGATTTTTCTCCTGAGACACTGATGCTGCTGCTCTTGCCATGGAGGCAAGAGAAAGAGAACGCAGCGGCATCAGTATCTCAGGAGAAAAATCACATGTCTCTCCCCCCATATTCCTCTCATATTCCTCTTAGTGCATTTCACAAATGAGGAGGGGATGCCGGCAATGGGAGAAAAGTCATGGTCTTCCCCCTATTCTCGCCTCAAGCAGCCTTGCGTTACGCAGCACCTTTAAACTTAGTGCCAAACTTAGCTCGCTTCACAAATGAGGAGGGGATGCCGGCACCAGGAATAAAGTCATGTGCCTCTCCCTCCCCATATTCCTTTTACTGTGAGCAGTCTCCTGGGTTGCAGCATCTTTAAACTTAGTGCCAAACTTAGTGTGCTTCACAAATGAGGAAGGGATGCTGGTGCCAGGAGAAAAGTCACATGTCTCCTCCACCCATATTCCTCTTGCCACAAGCAGCCTTGTATTGTGCAGCACCTTTAAACTTAGTGCCAAACTTAGCACATTTCACAAATGAGGAGAGGATGCCAGAGGCACCTCCTCCTCCTCATTTGTGAAGCACGCTAAGTTTGGTGCTGCATGGGACTGCTCGCAGTGAGAGGAATATGTGTGGGAGACACATGATTTTTCTCCTGAGACACTGACGCCGCTGCACTTTCTCTCTCTCAACTCCATGGCAAGAGCAGTGGCATCAGTGTCTCAAGAGAAAAATTGCACATCTCCTTCCCCCATCATGGTGGTATTCAACCGGTTCGCACTAGTTCAGGTGAACTGGTAGTAATGATTTGGCCTGGGTCTCTGAACTGGTAGCGACTTCTGGCTGGCCACGCCCCTGACCCAGTCGCCTGGTTGCCCGGTGGTCACCACTTGCTTGCTTGCCCCACCTACCCACCCACTGGACGCTCGCTTGCCCAGCCCTCCCACTCAACTCTCGCCCTGCCCATCCAAGGCAGCCCTAGAAAATGCTTTGCCATGTGGCCCCTATCACTTGTGCATGCACAGTCTACTCTGCAGCTTGACTGTCTAAGCTGACTTCGTCACTTCACCTTCCATGGTGCCTGAGCCCCAAAGGAGCTGCTTCCTCCTGGCTACAGGTAAGCACTCACTAGCCCCCACATCCCTGGGCTTGCGATCTGTGGTTGCCCAGCGTGCCATCCATCCCTAGCCTCTCTTGGTTGGCAAAGCCACCGGCTATTGCTTGCAGCCGTTAGCCGTTGTCACCCGTCTCCATCCCTGTGAAGCTGCCAGCACTGCAGCCCACCTTGCTTTCTAGGGCTCACCATCCCAGGCCAAACGTAACTGGCGAAGCCACTGGTGGTCACTTGCACCATGGCTGCTAGCCGTAGCTGGATGCCCATCCCCATCACCAGGCTTCTGAAGCTGCCGGCACCCCTTGCTTGCTCAGTTACGCAAGGCCCGCTGTCCCTGGCCTTGCGTAACTGGCAAAGCCGTCGGCGATCACTTGCATCATGGCTGCTAGCCATAGCCGGTTGCCCATCCCCATCCCTGGGCTTCTGAAATCACATGACCCTAAGCCACACCCACCAAACAAGCCATGCCCACAGAACTGGCAGTAAATTTTTTGAATCCCACCATTGCCCCCCATATTCATCACAAGCAGCCTTGCACTGGGTCATTTGTTTTGTAGTGATCTTTTTTCCATTAGCCTCTCGTGTTTTAACGGCTTGGGTAATGGGTTGTGTGATGGGCTTGCGAGTTCTTTTGTTGTGGTATCCTGGGTCCTGCATTGTAATCTCCTGGGTCACTGGATCACTACAAAACAAATAACCCAGGAGATTACAGCACAAGATCCAGGATATCTCCACAACAAAACTCACAAGGCCATCACACAGCCCATTATACCAACATCAACTCCATCAACCAATCAAGAGGCAGCAGCGCAGCCAACCAGCCCAGCACACCAGCCCCCACCACCAATATTTATAGAGAAATGGCAGCTCCAATCGCACAATGCTTGCACTGGCACGAAGCCGAAAGCACCAGCCTGAGGATGGGGAGTGGGACCTCGCCGAAATGTCAGCAAGATACTCTTAATCTTACATGGGAAAAGATCTGACCACACATAGACCTACATACCTGTACCTGTGAAAATCTACGAGAAAATATATATATATATATATATATATGGATCTTTGGTTGTTCGGGTTTTCTCCCGCGTAAGATTCGAAGTATCTAGGCAACGTTTCGATGAAGTCTCATTCATCATCTTCAGGCTTCTGTCTTCGGCTCTTGCTTCTCAGAGTGATGTGAGATTGCAGCTGCTTCTTCCTTTTAACTGCTAGTGGGGGTGGGACTTGATTGGGTGGGGGCTTGGCTGTGTTCTGATTGGGTGGGGGTGTGTTCTCATTGGTAGGGGGTTTGGCTGTGTTCTGATTGGTTGGGGGGTTGGCCGTGTTCTGATTGGCTGGAGGCGTGTTCTGTTCAGGTGGGGGCTTGGTTGTGCTCAGGTTAGTCTCTTCCCTGGTCCAACACCTCAAAGCCACAGGACATGAAATTGACTTTAAAAATACCAGAACTATCGCCAAAACTGAACACTTCAACAGCAGAATAATCAGAGAAGCCATAGAGATAGAAAAACGCCCACACAGCATGAACAAACGAGATGACACCTCCCGCCTTCCAGCCATTTGGAAACCCGCCCTCATGAACAGACGAGTACCTAACATGAAGAATGACACCAGACCCACACCCATGAGAGCCACACAAGATGCCACCACCACACTTCCATGTAGAAAACAGACTCACACCCACTCAGAAGATGAGACACGACCATGGACCAGAAGCTGCACTGCAGCTGCATCACTACCCACTTCAAACCCCTCCGAGCCATACATGAAGCAAATCGACACCCACTATGAAGATGCAGCACGACCACGAACTCGAAGCCAAACAGCAAGATCACAGCTCACCAACTCAAATCCCCAGCAACTAAGACTAACCTGAGCACAACCAAGCCCCACCTGAACAGAACATGCCTCCAGCCAATCAGAACACGGCCAACCCCCAACCAATCAGAACACAGCCAAACCCCTACCAATGAGAACACACCCCCACCCAATCAGAACACAGCCAAGCCCCCACCCAATCAAGTCCCACCCCCACTAGCAGTTAAAAGGAAGAAGCAGCTGCAATCTCACATCACTCTGAGAAGCAAGAGCCGAAGACAGAAGCCTGAAGATGATGAATGAGACTTCATCGAAACGTTGCCTAGATACTTCGAATCTTACACGGGAGAAAACTCGAACAACCAAAGATCCACATACAAATACCCGCAAGAACCTCAGATATATATATATATATATATATATATATATATATATATATATATATATATATATATATATATATATATATATATATATATATATATATATATATAATGTCTCACCTGTGCCAACGAGGTGAGAAGTCCAAATTTCCAAATGAATATAAACAAGCAAACAAGTCCATTAATGACAGGGTTAAATTCCTTGAGCGGGAAAGTTCTTGGCAGTCTCACACAAGCTGTCTGCCAAGTCCGATAATAAAGCAAGAACATAAATCACAAGCTATCGCCACACACAGAATCTTTCGAAGCTTCTCTCACAAATTAACACGTTGTCCCGAACAAGTTCTCAGAGCGAACATACCCACTTTTATTCTCTGTGGGGTGTGTCAGTCCCTCATCTCAGTCTCTGATTCGTCCTTTCTTTCTACATTGCAACTTACACTTTTGCCTGCGCCATTGCCTCGCATCAAGCCAGCATTCCTCAGCTTAATCCTCAGTCAGAGGCTCTGATACACTCTCCTGATTATCTGCCAACACCTGAGGCACAATCAGGGAGGAAGATCCTGCCGAGGAGGAAAGTCCTGGGGAGGAAGGCAATTCCAAATCCTCTAACAAAGCAGGCTCAAACCTCAGAGCCAAATCCTCCCCTTCCTCACCGTCCAAGTCTTCGTCCTCTGACAAAGCAGGCTCAAACCTCCGAGGCACAACATTATATATATATATATATATATGTATGTATGTATGTATGTATACATACATACATACATACATACACACACACACACACACACATATGTTGTGACTGGAAGGATTGAGCCTGCTAGGAGTTTTGAATCTGATGCATCTGAAGATGGAAGGTTTGAGCCTGCTGTGAATGTGGAGTCTGATTTATCAGAGGACACAGATGTGAGCCAGGAGGATGAGAGAGTGTCGGAGAGACGGTCGTTTCCAGAACCTTCTACTTCATTCATACCTCATGCGTCAGCAGCTGATCCACAGAATGAGCCAGAGGCTTCGAGTGAGGACGAGACTGACGGACGTTGGCTTGATGCTAGGACTAGAAGAAGATTGAAACGTCAATCACAATCTGAAAGGAGATGTCAAGCCAGGGATTAGAGAGACTGACACGCCCCTCCAGGGGATTTAAGGAGGTGTGCTGGCTCTCAATCTTTGCTTGGAGCAAAGTGCATTTTGGGATTCGGAAGAATATGTTTGACCCTCTTGGATGCAGCATCGTGATTTATAGTCAGCTCGAACTTGCCAGACAGATTCTAGGAAGACTGCCAAGGACTGAGTAAACAGAGACATTTAACTCTGCATTGTCTGTGTTCGTTTCTTTGAGTATTATAACTTTGGAACTTTGGATTCTCACCTGTGGATACAGGTGAGACAGAACATTTTTGCTCCAAGCCACGACTCCATCTTATACCCAAGATGGACCAAACCCAACTAAAGCAACTGGTAGAGCAGCAGCAGCAACAAATAGACCAACTTTTACAGAATAACCAGGTCCTCCAACATCAGGTAACTCAGTTGGTTAATCATGTTATGCATTTGCAGGCTCCTGTTGCTCCCCCAGCTTCTCCCCTTAGGAAAAGCCCGGTATCTGTGCCAGATAAATTCTCGGGATAGACCGATATGTTCCCAGCATTTATGGAACAGTGCCAACTTTTCATGTCCTTACGGCCCGACCTCGGGGAAGCCCTAGGTCGGGCACGTATCACACCACCACCCCAAGTAACTGAGGTGAACTCTGGTCATCCCCGGCATTTACTTGTGGACACGCAGGTTTTCCTACAGTCCCGGAAGGAGGGGATTCCTGCGGTTGCATTGGTGGACTCGGGGGCTACTACTAGTTTTATGTATCGGGCCTTTGCAACGCACTTTGATGTCCCATTGGTTGCCGTGGAACCACCCATCAGGGTGGAAACTGTTGATGGGCATGAGCTTAGGTCTGGGCCCATTCGTTTTGCCACCCAGCCATTGCGTTTGGTTATCGGAGACCACGAGGAGGCGATTAGCTACTATATCACCTCGGACCTTCATCTTCCCTTGGTTCTGGGCATGGCCTGGCTACGGTTGCACGATCCTCTGGTGGCTTGGGTGCAGAACGCCATTTCGTTCCCAAGTCTCCAGTGTGTGGATCATCTGAGACATATCTGCGCTGGTCAAGACATCACCGCCCCTGCTGTTTCCATACCACCGGAGCTACCGGACTTCTCCGACGTTTTCAGCGAGAAGGAGGCAGATCAGTTACCACCGCATCACGCATATGACTGTCCCATGGACCTTCTACCTGATGCCCCACTGCCCAAGGGTCGCCTATATTCCATGTCTGAGCCCGAATTGGCTGCTCTTCGGGACTTTCTGGATAAGAACTTGGCCCGGGGATTTATCAGACCATCGTCGTCTCCTCTTTCTGCTCCCATCCTTTTTGTGAAAAAGAAGATGGGGGAGTTACATTTGTGCTGTGACTACCGCCGGTTGAACGCCATCATGGTGAGAAATAGTTATCCCTTGCAGCTCATTCCAGAGTTGATGGAGCGGTTGCGGGAGGCCACTATTTTCACCAAGCTCGATCTTCGAGGGGCCTACAACCTGGTGCGGATGCGCAAGGGGGACAAGTGAAAGACAGCGTTTGGCACCCGATACAGACATTTTGAATACACCGTAATGCCCCGCGGTTTTCCAGCATTTAATGAATGACATTTTATGGGACATGCTTGATCAGTTCGTGGTGGTGTACCTGGTGACATTTTGATCTATTCGCGGTCCAGGGATAGCCACCTTCGTCAAGTCCGTCAGGTATTACAATGTCTTCGGGAGCATAAACTCTATGTGAAACTGGAGAAATGCCTCTTTTTCCAGACTTCCATAGAGTTCTTGGGGCATATCATCTCTCCTGAGGGCATTGCCATGGACCTGAGAAAAGTAGAGGCCTTGTGTAGTTGGGAACCCCCTCGTCAAGTAAAGGACTAGAAGAAGATTGAAATGTCAATCACAATCTGAAAGGAGACGTCAAGCCAGGGATTAATTAGAGAGACTGACACGCCCCTCCAGGGGATTTAAGGAGGTGTGCTGGCTCTCAATCCTTGCTTGGAGCAAAGTGCATTTTGGGATTTGGAAGAATACGTTTGACCCTCTTGGATGCAGCATCGTGATTTATAGTCAGCTCGGACTTGCCAGACAGATTCTAGGAAGACTGCCAAGGACTGAGTAAACAGAGACATTTAACTCTGCATTGTCTGTGTTCGTTTCTTTGAGTATTATAACTTTGGAACTTTGGATTCTCACCTGTGGATACAGGTGAGACAGAACATATATACACACACACACACACACACACACACACACACACACACACATGATACATGCACACACACACTTATTTAATTTTAACAAAAATGTAAATGCTTAATGATAACAAAATAAAATGTTCCAGGCTGGAAGCCTCCCCTCACCTGGCATCTTCCAAAGAGACAGAAGAGTGGGCAGTGTGTGCGTTTCTGAGCTGAGGGGCCTAGGGCAACTGCCACTGGGAGAAGCAGAGGGAGAAAGGGGGCTTTGCTCTACTTGGGGGGCAGTGCCCCTTGGCTGCCACTCCAGGTGCTTCTCAGCAGGCATCTGCCTGCAGAAGGACTGCTGCCCTTATTGATTAATTGGGGATGGGGAGGGGGAGAAAGTGAGAGCTCCTTTCAGATCCCGGTGGAGGATTGAGAGACTCAGATTTGCAGCTGAGGAAAAGCTGGGGGCTCTTCCAGCCTCACCTGGAGACAGGCAAAGAAAGATGTCCCTGGGGGCACTTCACTTGCTTTAGCACTTCGCTGCCAAACCCAGCCACAGCCAGTGATTATTTGGGGGCAGGGGAGGGGAGAGAGAGAGAGAGAGAGAGAGAGAGAGAGAGAGAGAGAGAGAGAGAGAGAGAGAGAGAGAGAGAGAAAGCATCTCTCACATTACTTGGGGAGGGAAGGAGGTGAAACAAAACTCACTCTTTCACTGAGAACTACAAAACGCCAATCTACCATATTCCAGGAGTTCTTTGAAATCATCAAATGCTCCCACTTGCAGTTCCCGTGCCTCCCGGCTCAGGTCTCTGAGATGCACGCTCCCGCACATGGCGGCAGCGGTGGCAACAACAGTCCCCTCCCCCAGCGCCCGCTGCCGGCTCTCCCCATTAGTTTTCTAGCTTTGAATTGCTCTCATCTCTCTCTCTCTTCCCTCCCCCCTCACCCACATGCAGGCAGAAAAGGAAAGGGAGATGGAGCCATGCACAGCCCTCCCCTTTTTCAGCTCTTGTTGCCTCTCCCAACATTGAAGCCACAGAAACTCAGGCAAAGCCTCCACAGCAGTAGTACCCTAAGTTTCTTGCTTCTCCACTACTGTCTCTTCCTCCTCCAGCACCACTTCCTTCTCTGGGTAGGGCGATTCTTAACTAACCAAGCATGCTAAGGCAACTCAGGATGCTACTGCTGCGGCAGCCCTAGTGAATGGGGTGGGCATGGCCAGCACAGGGAGAAGCTCTTCCCTTCTCTGTCACCTCAGGGCTGCTTGGGCCCTTAACCACAGCCCACAGATCAGCTGATCCAGCCAAGGCCAGGTGTTCTATTTTTCCGGGTGCCTGGAGATCTTCCTAGTGCACTTGGAAGCCAGAGATCCTGCAGGCATCCTGGCCATGTAAATTCTGCCCAAATCCCCAGGTTGTTCACAACTCAAGTGAGCCACGCAGCCGTTCTACCCACCTGCTAGTCCACTGCACCTGGGCCTTCTGAGCACTGTCTGCCCCAAACCAAGCAGCAGGGAGGCCTTTGAATAGTACCTTTCTAGTTCCCACCACCCTGTAAAGACAAAGTGGAAGTAGGTAGGGGCTGTGCGGGGCTCCTCCGATGGCTTCCCCAGCCTCGGTGCTGCTCAGGGGCAGCCCATACACCAGGTGTGGGTATGGGTTGAGTTTGACATTTCATCTTCCTGCCTTTTGCGAACTTTTGGCTCCATGCAAGGAAAGAAGCAGCAGCAGAGATCCTGGCTTGTTTCTCTCCCCCAAACACCATGCTGGAGTGGCAGCACTGCCCTGAGGTTTGTCATACCAGTGCAGCCTCTTGGAGCAGGATCCTGCAAGGCTTGTTGTGCCATTGCACGCATCAATGACAGCAGTGCTGCAAGCTTCATCACACCAGAATACCTGGCATCCTGCTGCTTGTGGCTGCATTGGTATGTCAAACCTCATGGAGGTGTCACCGCTCACACATGTTATGACACAATAAGACTTGCAATGTCCTGCTCCAAGAGGCTGCACTAGCACGACAAGTCTCACAAAGACTCATTTCTGTTAGAGTTTGTGGGAGAGAAAGAAAGACCAGGGTCTCTGCTGCTGCTTCTGAAAATATTTGAGAATCTGATCAGAGAGAAGGGGTATGTATTTCCATGCCTTCTTTTACAGGAGGTCGCTTCGCACCTATGACATTGGAAGGAGCCCTGTGAGGAGACACCGATGCCACTTGCAGACACACAGAGACAAAAAGAGTGAAGTTCATTGAAGACGCTCCCTCTCAGCTGGCCCACAAGATGCTTACCCCTTGGGATAAATAAGAAGCTTTGTTGGAGAAACTGCCCCGTGTCAGCCCAGGCTTCCTAAATCTCTCACTCCCCAGATTATCCCCCTCATGAAGAAAGCCTAACTCATGCAAACGCCATCTCTAGCGACCTCTTCATCATGGTAAAACTCCTTTTTGAAAGGATGATCTGTTAAAAGTTAACATTTCAGAATGTTACTGTAGCTGTGGAAGTCTCCTTCTGCAACGCTCTGCCACAGCTTTGGAACAAACCTCTGCCTTTCCTACACAGGATTGCAAGACTGGAGGCTCCAAAGTCATGGAGGGGGCATTTTTGAATATGCATCTGTGCAGGGCTCCTCCTTGAAAGAATGATCTGCAGGTGGAGGGGGGAGATTTCCTGCATATTGGCATCATCGTCTCCTTGCAGGGCTCCTTCCACAGGTGTGAAATGACCTCCCATAAAGGAAGCCTGGAAATCCATACCCCTTCTCTCTGGTTGGATTCTCAAATATTTTCAGAAGAAGCAGCAGAGACCCTGGTCTTTCTTTCTCTCCCCCAAACTCTGCCAGAAAGTTTGCAGCAGAGAGTGCGGCACTGGATTTCCCCCCTGTCCTGGCTCCTCTCAGTCTCAACTTTGCTCTTGAAAACCAGTAGGCTACTTCTCCGGTTGAGCTCCTCCAGACCCTTGGAGAGCCAAAGTGGGGCTGGGGGCAAGGGACAAGGCAAAGCTGATTGCTTCCCCTTTACCTTCTCTCCCAAAAGCGCTCCTCAGGCACAGATGGAGATGCACCCCATGAACCTTGCGCCTTGTACTGGCCTTCTGAAGGGTATTGTAGCAGCAGCTATCAGTATCCACATTTTTTTACTGTTATTTCACCAATATGGTGTTAAAAGTTAACATTTCAGAAATGTTACTGTAGCTGCAGAGGAAAGGATGATGTACAGGAAAATCTCCTTCCCCAAACCTGCAGATCATTCTTTCAAAGAGGATCCCTGCACAGACGCACATCCAAAAATGCTTCCTCCATGGCTTTGGAGCCTCCAGTCTTGCAATCCTTTGCAGAAAAGGCAGAGGTTTGTTCCAAAGCTGCATCAGAGCATTGCACAAGGAGACCTCTACAGCTATGGTAAGATTTCTGAAATGTTAACTTTAACCACCATACTGGGCCACGTGCGTCAGGACGAAATAACAGTAAAAAAAATGTGGATAGCTACTGCTACAGTGCCCTTTGCAAGGCCAGCATGAGCCGTGAGATGCATGGGGCTCGTTGTTTGGCCTCCTGCTGCTTTTGTGGCTGCAATTGGCTGCAAAAGCAGCCAAGCTTGATGAAGGCCATGGTCTGAGTAGCACCCATGAGCTGCTGTTCGGTGAATGGAATTTCCTGCTGTGACTATCGCTGTTTGGTAAGGAGGGCACAAGGTGTGTGGGGCATGTTGCTTGTCCTGCTGCTTTTGCAGCCACAATCGACTGCAAAAACAGCCACGATTGCTGGAGGCCGTAGCCTGAATCAGTGGATGGTGAGATGGCCTGCTGTGACCCTTTGGGAAGCTGACATGAGGGGCCACTTGCCCTGCCCCCTGCCTCATAACCAGTAGATGGGGGGGAAAGACCTCCCTGAAAATAAGGCCGAGCACTTATTTTGGAGGTCAAAAAAAGAAAAGAAAAGACCCAGTCTTATTTGTGTGTGTGTGTGTGTGTGTGTGTAATTTTTATATATAAGACACTATTAATTTTAATTTATGCTGCCCTCTTATGACTACACCTACATTATTTTAGTTTAATGGATGCCTAGTTATTTACAAATATATTACATTTATTTAAGAATTACAGAATAATTGGATAAAATATATTTCAAATTAAGGAAGCTTTGGGTGTTGTGTAGAGTTATTCACTTTGAAAAGGTTAATATTTAAAATTACTTCATAACTCTCAACTTTCTAGGTTTTGGAACAGACTTCCTTCTTGTCCCCCTCACTTCTTTCTTCCTTCAATTTGTAATATAGTTAAATGAAGGATGGTACAATGGTAACTAGTACATTCTTAGAAGACCTGGAGAGATGAATTGGGGGTGGATCATCAGAGAAGGTTGATTTATGTGGCCAATAAAAATTGGTACCTACAAAAAGAAAGGTATAGAACTACATGTTATCATATATGTCACTAATTTTAGACAAATCAAAATAATGTCATTATATTCTTTAAGAAAAAAGCTTAAATTAAGAAAAAAGTTGTATCTTTTTTAGACGAAGCTATCCCTAATCCCAATACAATACAATTAATATCATTATTTTCTTTCCATACTGTGATTTTAAGTGGTTATGTGAAAAGGTTTTCCCCCCTCTGTTTTATGATATTCATGGTTTTCCCTCCAGGTAAACAATTTGGTATGGATCTGCAATGAGGTAACTTTATCCTTTAGAAACCATGCTGTTTGCCAGCAGGAACACGAACGCTGTTTTCATGCTTGAGTGACAAAGATGTGTAGCTTAAATGTCCTCTCATTTACAGCTATTGGACAGAACAGCATTCTTTTACCGAACAACATGAAATACATTGATTTCGCATAAATGATAACATAAACTTTTGTTGGCATCGAGAAAGAAATACATGATAATAGTCAAATTCATTTACAAGACAGGAAGAAGCTAATTGAATACATAATTGGGGCAAAACTCTTGAGCAATAAATATTCATCTTGTAAACCTGAAAGCTAAAAGTGTGTGTGTGTGTGGTGGCTCAGTAGCTAAGATGCTGAGCTTGTTGATCAGAAAGGTTGGCAGTTCGGTGATTCAAATCCCTAGCACCAGATAATGGAGTGAGCTCCCGTTACTTGTCCCAGCTTCTGTAAACCTAGCAGTTCGAAAGCATGTAAAAATGGAAGTAGAAAAATAGGGATCACTTTGGTGAAAGGTAACAGCGTTCCATGCATCTTTGGCATTTAATCATGCCGGCCACATGACCATGGAGACATCTTTAGACCATGCATTGTATGTGTGTGTGTAAGGGATCTCATCCTCTGGCTGCAGCTGGATCTCACTCCCTCCATGTAATTTCTAGCCACAGCCAGACCTGTTGCTAGCTCTTCTGAGCCATGGCCAACAGAATCAGGAAAGCAAAGAGGTTTTGCCAGATCATGGGAGTGAGGGGGCTGAGTGGCCATTGATTAACAAGTGGTTAGGAAGAAGGGAAACCCCAGTAAGGTCATATAAGCAAAACCCTTCTTAGGAGGTGCCCATACTTGACTGCTTAAGAAAAGCAGGAGGTTCTCCCAGACCCCTGAGGATCTGAAAACTGATGGCTTTGTGAAGATGTCCCCTTACTCACTGTATAGGGGACAGCAGGTTCTCCCGGATCACTTTTTAGTCCAAATACTAACTGCTGTATTCCTTGGAAAGAATGTACCCTTACTCTGTGAGGGAATCAGATGTCAGGGTTCCAAGAAATACACCCATAGCAAACAAAACTCCAAGGCAGGTAGATTCCTCAATGAATAGCTTTATTGGATAGCTTTATTGGCACAGTTCTGGTGAAAACTGACTCTGAAGATTCGTGCGTTTTTCACCTGATTAAAAGTCATAGATAGATAGATAGATAGATAGATAGATAGATAGAGAGATAGAGAGATAGATAGATAGATATCTTCAAGCATTGATGTTCATTAAATAATACAATACTTGGAAAAAGGTAATTTGAAATATCTTTCACACTATAGATCTAGTCCTATCATCTAGGAATATGTTAGGTGATTATTTAATAATAATTTAATATTTAATAATAATTCAAATGTAAACAATGATTATATTTATTTAATTAAGTTTTGATGCCATCTGACTCCAATTGCTTCTGGGCAGTTCACAAAATAAAATTTAGTTTTATGTATGCAAGTATAAATGTCTAGGTGAGCTGATGGGTTGGGAGAATAATTTGCTTTATTATGATTTGGAAAATACAATGTTAGAAAATTCTGGAAAAAATTAAAAAGAAAATAGCTTCTGATGCTCTTGAAGAATATGACAATATAAGCAGGTCTTTGATTTGCAAACTTCTAGTGAAATATTTGTTGACTAAAATTCAGTCTCCCCATTAAACTGTGATTATCTTCAGAAGCTTGCTGATATTTGAGATTACTTATCTATCATAAGGAATTGGAATTTTACATGAAAATAATATATAAGGTGCAACAAGAGTTAGGGTTATTATCACAACTATTTCATAAATATTTCTTAAACATAAAATCACATGGTTATTCTTACATTGACCAGGTAGAATGATGAAGAAGACACTTCTGAGGGAGGATAAGCTAAAATCACAGTTGGCTTGTATGTTTAGTAGATGTAGTTTCCTTGAAGCAGACCTAGATGAAAACAAGGACACCTATAGGAAGGGAACAAACAAAGAAAATGTGTGTCATGATAACATCACCTACATATTTGCATCCAACATCCTGATGCAAATATGTAATAGCAATAACACGTAGACTTAAAACAGTTTCACAGTGCTTGATATCTTTGGGTCAGTCACTCTCTCTTATTCTTAAGTGGAGACAATAGGAGATCAGTTCTGAAGTCTTGTCAAGAAAACTGTAGGGACTTGTCTAGCAATCACCAGCAATGAATACTGACTTAAAGGCATATGCACACACAAAAGGGAAACAGATCTTCTGGTTTGCCAGGCTTCGGTGACAGTAGGGATTCGCGTCTCTCCGCGATCCCTGTTGTGCTAGCCGTCTTGGTGCCTCCGATCCTGACGGATCTGGAGGATAAGGCTGCCCTGTTGGGGTAGCTGAAGATAGGGGGGATCCGGACAGGGGTTGAGGGGTATGCAGACCCCCTCCCCAGCCAGCAATAACCCCCTTTTCTCAAGGCGGTGGAGCAGTGGTCTTAATGGCCGCCACAAAGAAGCCGGCAACTGGATTAAGAATGCGCAGGAGGAAGAAGAAGGAAGTTTTAAAATGAAAGTTTTTTCTTGGCTGAACCGGGACTTTAGGGACATATCCAATACCTGGAAAATTACTATTTTTTTTTGGACACTACAATGTTCCCAATAGAGGTTTTCAGCGGCGAAGGAAAGTGTTGAAAAGGGAAAGTTACTCTCCCTCCCTTATGGAACTAACAAATGGACATGGAAAATCTGCTTTCTAATAGAAGGTAAAAACTTAAAGCCCTTTGTTACAAGTGGGAAGGGAGAGGCTTGGAAAAAAAAATTATTTTAAGATTTTGTTGGAGGAGATGCTTTGAAGATAAAGAGATTAGAAGCTAACTGTAAAAAAGATTTAAAATACAGATTGGGTTTTTTTTTTCCCTAATTGACTTTACCCCTGGAAGAGAAACTGTAAAAGGAAGAAGTTTGCGCTTTGCCTGGACTGTTTGATGACTTCGGGATTTTGTGACTTTGGGGAATTGTTTTAAGTTTGGAAATATTTGATTGGCTTAATAACAAGAAGAGGATACAGAAAAAGAAGAAGAAAAAGTTTATAATGGCTCTATCTCTTGATGAACTAAAAAAACAATATCTAAAAATAAGGAAAGAAGGCAAGGACGCTATGGGAGAAGCCCTTTGTTTTCTAGATATGGTGCTTGCTATGTGTCAGCAAATTAAACAACAGTTGGAAGAAGCGGAGGAAGAAGAAGCCATTTTTAATGAACTAAATGGTGTGACTAAGAAAGAAAGGAGAAAGAGAGGAGGGAAAAGGAAGGACTTAAGAAATAAAAAAATATTTATGAAAGAGAAAAATAAGATGCAAAAACAATATAATGCCAGAAAGCAAAAGGAAAGAGGAATGCAACAGAAAGGGGAAGCCAAGAAGGCAGAGGTTTGGAGAGGAGTGGGTAAAAAATCTAGGTGAGCCAAGAAAGAAAGGGAAAAGGGGGAAAAAAGTTACAAAGGTATAAAACAAGATGGGAAAAAGAAAATTTTTTTTAGGGACAAAGGGTAATGTATTTTTTTTTTAAAAAAAAAAGGGATTCTGCAAAGTACACATGATAGTATTGTAGCAGTTGTATTTGTATTACAAATAAATAATTAGAACTCCTTAAGATTTAATAAAAGATTAAAATATTAAGGTACAATGTTAAAATGTTTAATAATGAATGATTTTAAGTTTTAATAAAATATTAAAGGGAATGTTTAAAATATTAGTTTAAATATAGAGTTTAATAGGCCAATGTGTTGATTATTATAGACTTATTATTGTAGTATTTGTTTTTGAAATAGTAGAATGTACTAAGCAGAATCAGATTGGGATTTAGGTGTTATTTCAAACTTCAATTTAGGGGAATGATAGAAAGGCATCATACTCTGATTAGTGATTTCAGGGGAAATTATCATTTTTTTATATTGGGAATGAGATAGATGTAAATGGAAAAATGGACAAAAGATATAAAAATATTGTTTTAAAGCAAGATGAAATATATAAAATAGAATTAAGAAGAGGGAAAAGTGGGGAGGAGTTATATAGCAGATATAGAATGGTAAACAAGATAGGTAATGGTATATAAGAAGAGCATGAATTTAATTGAAGTCCATACAAAAAGAGGTAATCTGGGGCCAAGTTACTTTCTAAAAGAAAGTTTTATGTTTTTGTGTTTTTTGTGTGTGTGTTTAATTGAGAATTAATAAAATCTTGGAGGAAGACCAGATGAGAACAACTGTAAACAAGCCAGAGGAAAATATAAATGTGATGATTGAATAGCAGATAAATTGGAAAAAAGAAATGTGATTGAATAAGGGTAAAGAGAAATAATGTGAAATTTGTTAAGGGAATTTACGTGTCTACATGGAAATGGGATAAATTACAAGTATGTGATATAAAATAATGTGTTACCTGCCTTGTAAAGATTTATAATGGAAAGAGGTTTTATGTTTTCAATGTCTAATGATGTTTTGTTTTGTTTGTTTGTTTTTAAAATCAATAAAATTTGCTTTAAAAAAAAGGAAACAGATTATTATGAACCCAGAAGAGAGGGGTGGGTACCTAATGAAAGAAGAGGGAGAAATGATTAATTAGAGTATCAAAGAAACAAGAATACAAATGAACCAAGTTAGGATGGAATATGCCCAGATACAACAATTCAAAGAAGTAGTGCAAGATTGGAAGATGTGGAGAGACCTGGCACAGGGAATTGCCAAGAGTTGAACATGACTGAATGAATATCATCCCCATTATTATCATCCCTAGATGTTTTGGGGCTATCTACTAATGGTGAGGGTGGCTTTTTTGTTGTTGAAATAACTAAAACTGTCAAACTAATGAGAAATCTCTGAAGCACCAGCCATTGAATTGCAAAAATGACTGACAGAAACTGTGGAGGAGGAAGAAAGAAGCTGACTTTTATTCCTTGGTGCAGATAAACTATATTTCCTTCTCTTCTTTCTTTTTGTCCTAGAGAATGGGCATTGGTACTTACCTGACATGCCATTTCTAGTCGAGCTGCGTAGAACATCCAGAGAGTGGGAGGTGCTCTAGTCTTCACCAATTGCAGGCTGAGCTATAATTGAGGAACGCTCCTCCCACCACGTGGCTTCTCCATGCGTTCCCCAGTTTTTACGAAGACGAGAAGACAAACAACTATCCCCTCATCTTAACTATAAACAACACTTAACTACAAAAAAACAATATGAATCATTGGCCGAAACAGGATTCCCCACCAGACAGACCAAATAGGGTGGGGCTGGATGCTCTACGCAGCTCGACTAGAAATGGCATGTCAGGTAAGTACCAATGCCCATTCTCAATCGAGCTGCTTCGAGCATCCAGAGAGTGGGACATACCAAAGCATGGCCTGTCCTACGGGGGGGACTCCGTCTGGCTCGGAGCATGTTCTGGATCTCTCACCACTTGCTGAAGGACTCGTCTGCCAAAGGAGGCTTCTGCCGAGGCAAAAACATCTATTTTATAATGGCGAATAAATGGAGATGGAGACGACCAGGTAGCCGCTCTGCAAATATCATGAATAGGAGCCTGAGTAGCCCAGGCTGAAGAAGTAGCAGCACTCCTTGTAGAGTGAGCAGTTACTCCACTGGGAACAGGAAGTGCCTGTGACAAATAGGCCTTGGATATTGTAGCTCTAATCCAATGGCCAACAGTAGACGGGGAAACTTTGCAGCCCAGCGTCTTTGGTTGAAAAGATAAAAACAAAGCCTCCGACCTCCTGATAGGCTGAGTGCGACTGATATAGATACGGAGTGCCCGTCTAACATCGAGAGTATGCCACTGCCTTTCTCTCTCTTGAGAAGGTCTTGGACAAAAGTTAGGAAGGACAAGCTCCTGTGATCTGTGAAAGGCTGAGTTTATCTTGGGCATGAAGGAGGGATCTGGCCACAGGACCACCTGATCAGCGTGGAAAACGCATAACTCCTTTCTAACGGATAGAGCTACTATTTCAGATATCCAACGAGGCGATGTAATTGCCACAAGAAAAACCACCTTGAGCGTGAGGAGTTGGAGTGACATCTCTCTTAGATGTTCAAAGGGGGGCTTAGTTAGCGCCGAGAGAACCTTGTTGAAGTCCCAGGTCGGGTATCTGTGAACTACTGGAGGGTGCATATTAGTGGCACCTCTAAGAAAAGCTCTAATGCGAGGATGGTGGGAAAGCGGGCCAGACAGGTTGCCAGAGATAACCGTAGATAGGGCCGCCACCTGCCTTCTTAAAGTGTTGGGGGAAAGACCTTTGCCCAATCCTTCTTGTAAAAAGGCCAGAATTTGTGCGATTGATGGAGAGATCGGATTAATGTGTAACTTGTGGCACCACTTACAAAATATGTTCCAGGTGGCATTGTATATGCGAGTGGTTGAAGGCCGCCTGGCTGTCAGAATAGTGTTGATGACCAGATCGGACATGCCTTCCTTCCTTAAACGGTCCCGCTCAACCTCCAAACGGTCAGCTGAAGCCATTGTGGATTCAGATGCTGAAGAGGTCCCTGGGACAGCGAAATCTCGTCCGGTGGAATCCTCCAAGGAGGAGCCACTGACAGGTTGCAAAGGTCCGCAAACCAGGGTCTCCTGAGCCAATATGGGGCCACCAGAAGAAGTTCCACTTTCTCGAGGATTACCTTTTGGATCACCTTGGGCAGCAGCGGTAGGGGGGGAAGCGTATAGGAGCCCCGTGGGCCAAGGACAATGCAGGGCATTGTGGTTCTCGGCCCCCTGGGGGGGGCAATTTTTCCCAATTTACAAGGAAACCATGATCCTGAAGTACTGAAAGAGTGGTTCTGGTATCCCTCTCAGCTTGGCTTTGGGTTGGAGAAAGAATGAGAATGTCGTCAAGATAGCAGTAAATACGGACAGGGAGTTGTCTGAGGTGAGCTGCTAAGGCTGCCAAAACCTTGGTGAAGTTCCTGGGAGCCGAGGCTAACCCAAAGGGAAGGGCTACATATTGATAATGACAGCCATTGTAATAATATCTCAGATATCTAGAAAAGGAAGGGTGAATGGGTATATGAAGATATGCCTCAGAGAGGTCAATGGAAGTGAGCCAGTCTCCTTCCCTGGTGCCCTGTAGAATGGACTGAAGGGTATGCATTTTGAATTTATGATGAACAATATAACGATTGAGCTTTTTTAAATCCAAAATGGGCCTCCAACCCCCAGAGTGTTTAGGGACTAGAAAGAGGAGGGAATAGAATCCCTCTCCTCGTTGAGAAGGTGGCACGGGCTGTATGGCCTTAATATCCAACAGATGTTTAATGGCGGTCTCTAGGAGAGCACGCTTGGTATGATCCCTGGAAATGGGAGAAACCATGAAGTGTTCGGGTGGAAGGACTTGGAACTGAAGGGAAAAACCAAATTGGAGGGTGTCTTTAACCCAAGCATCAGACGTAGATGCTTCCCACTGGCTCGCAAAGAATTTAAGGCGATGGGCAAAGGGGCTGAAAACCTATCTTGGATGGCGGGGAGTCTTACCTGCCGAACCCCGGAAGGGTCTTCTGTAACTACCCCCCCCTCTGGATCTGTCTCCCGAATCACCCTGGTCTCGATAGGCCGGGCGAAAGGTTGGAGATCTCTGATAACGGGGGGAGAAGGGAGTTTGAAAGGGGGTACGGAAGGAGTCCCTTTGAAAGGGCTGAAAGGATCTGGACTCTTGCCTACAAAAAAGAGCCGGAAGAAATTTCTTTTTGTTCTGGCTCTCCATCAACAATGGTTCCAGGGCCGGACCAAAAAATTTATTTCCGGAGATGGGAGCTGAGGCCAGTTTCGACTTGTTTTTAATGTCGGCCTGCCAATGCCTAAGCCAAAGCAGCCGTCGGGCCATAACATGAGAGGATATGGCCCGAGAGGAGAACTTCACCGAGTGAAAATTTGCATCGGCTGCAAACTCAGCTGCTGCTGTTAGTTTTGCAATATCTTGATGGGCCCTAGTATTAGATGGAGGAACATGCTGCTTCAGCTGTCGAAGCCACCTAATAGATGACCTAGAAAAAAGGATGAAGCGGTCGCAGACCGAATGGCCCAAGCATCAAACTGGTGCACCCGTTGCAGCACCATCTCCGCTTTCTTGTTCTCCGGTCTTAAGGCTTCCAGAGCGTCTGTGGGGTTAGACGAGGATGCCAGTCTGATAATAGGGTCATCCACCTCGGGGGTGTCTAGCATGGTGGAGAAGTCTGCGTCGAGATTAAAAAACCTCTTGTCCTGCCCTGAGGGGGTGGAGGGGAGACCGGAAGAGGCTAACTGTTTCGCCACTAGATCGGAGAAGATTGGAGGGACTGGCACAACTTCGGCCTCCACCGCTGGCTGCCTGAAAATGGCATCCTCTGGAGCCCCAGAGGCTGCTGGCGAGGAATCAGAAGATGGCTGGGGAGTTAGGCCTGAGATATTCTTTGCTTTGAACAGCAAGGACTTAAATAAATGAGGCTTGAACAGGCCTACAAGGGAGGGCTGGTCGGGGGAGATGCCCTCATCCTCCGACATGTCCCCTTCCAGCTGTTCCACTTCGGAAAAGGGCTCAGAATAATGGAGGGACCCCCCTCTGACCCTTCCTCTGCCCCGTAGGGTACAAAGGCCATTTCCTCTTCCTCGTCCTCCTCTTCCTCCCCTTCTGGGAAAGGAGGGTCCCCTTGGGAAGGTACCTGTGTGTGGAGAGTCACCGGTCTGGGTAGAGGTTCTCCGGAGGCAGAATCAATCTCGGGTGCCATTGCTTGAGAGGCTGTCTTGGACAACTGTTGCATACCTTCCACGATCCCCTGGTGGATGGCAAGCTGCATCCATTCCTTAACGCTGTCAGGGATGACGCTAGTTGAAGGGTCTTCTGGGTGTAGGCCAGCAGCGGTTGGGGTGAAGGTCACCTCTGGAGTTCGAGTGGCCTGGGGGCTCTGGACAGGTGTGTTGTGCCTGGAGAGAGAAGGTTGTTCTGGCAAAGGGGGAGGTTGGTTAGAGGTAGAGGGAATAGAAGCTGGAATTACAGAATGAGAGTCCCTGGAGCGCCTATCAAACTCCTTTTCCAGAGCTCTGTGGTGCCTCAGAGCATCCCTTTCAGAGGCTGTGGTAGGTTCCTTGGCCCTTTTGCGCAGATGGTGAGTTTTAGACTTAGCCTTTAGGGAAGGCCCTCTGGGATTTTCCTCTGCCATTATAACCAAAAGGTAGAAACAAGGTATATTGAATATGAAGGCGGTTGGCATGCCTAGGAAAGCGGTCCACAATGGGAGCCGGGTATTCTATAGTTGAGCCACGTTCCCCTTTTGGAAAATTTTTTAGATAGCGATATATATATATATATATATAAATTTTTGGGGAAAAAGGAAAAAAACACCTCTAAGGGTATACAAAAGAAAACTGCACCAAATGACCAAAAAAAGGAACTAAATTATTAATAAAATATAATTATTTTTTTTAAATAGAGAAAAATTAAGATGAAAAAACTATCTCTAAACAACCAATTTAACCAAATGAACGCTGAGGCCAAACTTTAAACACGAAAAAATATACCAGGAAAGAAATTGTAAAGGCCTCTGAGGCTGCCTCCCAACAACCTGGGAAGTAGGTGCCTGTCTTCGCCTCTGAGCAGGCTGCGGAATGCCAACAATTAAAATGGGGCAACAGGGCACAAAGCCACAACCCCCCTTCTGAAATAAAAGCTCCCACAGGCCTGTAGGGCCTGCTATGGGGCTCTATCAACGTCGCAGCAATTTGAGCCTAGGCAAAATGGCGCCCGCCACAAGGTGTGCCTAAAAATGGCTACCGGGCTGGACGCAGGGCTCAGAGACGGAATAGCCCTTAGAAAAAGGCAGTCAGCTAAAAGGATTGAGCTGAACAAACGAGGGCTAGGAAAAGGCGTTCGTGGGAGGAAGACACAATGCGCGCTAGGAGAGCGCGATTGCAAGCCGCTGCTTAAAAGCAGGAATGGCTTGAAATGGCAGGAAAGAGGGAAGGGGGGGTGGGCAAAGGCTCTAAAACCCCTCTATCTCTCCCCTGAGGGGCGAAACTTTGCTCCTTTACATACAACTAAAACTCAAAAGTGCAGGGACCAAGGAAAGAAGCCAAAACCGAAACGATCAAACCTGAAAATGAAACAGAAATCCTGAAACGGCCAAGGAGAATGATCCATAGCTGCCTGTCTCTTGCGAGGCTGAGCTAAAAACTGGGGAACGCATGGAGAAGCCATGTGGTGGGAGGAGCGTTCCTCAATTATAGCTCAGCCTGCAATTGGTGAAGACTAGAGCACCTCCCACTCTCTGGATGCTCGAAGCAGCTCGATTGAGAAAGACTGAGTACTTATTCCTACACAAGAAATCTTGGATAATCTTTAGAATCCTTTACTTTTCCCTATGAAAAATATATGATATATGATATGTGACTAAAAATGTATAGTTGACAGGGATTGAATAAAAAGCTGAAAATAGTGTGTATTTATTAGCCTTTCACATCTCTTTAGTTGATGCTTTAATAGCTGGTAGGAAGAATTAGTTAAGGCAGGGATATCAATTTCGTGTTTGTCATGATGTATCGGGACCTTCCCCTTCTTCACTAAACCGGCCATGAGCATGACCAATGCATGATGCATCTGGTCCACAGGCTGCGAGTTTGACAACCCTGAGCTAAGGCTGTAAAAGTGGGACAGGTTTGTGAAGAAATCTAATGGACATGGTATCCACATAAGTAAAACCAGTGAATTTAGCAAGCATATGAGAAGCCATGGGAGTCATTCCCAAAGTTCTGTTAATACTTTACCTAGGAGACTCTTCATTCAGCTATGGCTTGTATTTGGCAACTGAGTTAATTTATTTTGGCAAAGCTGCACTATATTCCAAATCAGAAATGGATAACACTAGAGTTGTCAGGTGATCTGTTTTCCCATGACCTCTCTCTCTCTCTCTCTCTCTCTGACTCTTTCTCTCTCCCTGTGTGCACTCATTTGACTTGTATCTTATTATGCTTCCCAGTTTTCAAACCTAGGTGCTCAGTTCAGAGTAAATTCTATTAAATTAAAGGAGAAGGATGACCGTATGGCTCAGGAGTTTTGCATACAATCAGACAAATGCCACAACATCATGCTGATTTCATTTCAACATGCATTCAGAATTGATCCTGGATTCTTTTGACTTTTCCAATCAGGGAGCCAATTGGTTAGCCACTCAAAAGGTGAGTAATGAGCATGGATATTATTTTGAATGTATGATTGTAAATTGGCAAGTTCATCCTCAATAGTTTTATTTAAAGAATGAAAATGCACAGCACATTCACGGCATCCAGCTAATGTACAGAACCCTCCCTGATGGGCTAAAAGATAGTCTATGGCAAAATGCTGCTGTAAGACATCTTGATTTAAGTCTTCTATTTCATGCTGCAAATCACGAATAATAGCGGCGGTAGCATTGATGGATTTTTCAAGTCTGCAGGTGAGACCAAGAATAGATCGTCTGTTTTCTTGAGCAATTATGCCAGGATAAGAGCCTAGAGTAAGGACTCCTGTAACGGCCCCTGCCAATGCACGGCCAAATGTAGAACCAGAAGACAATTGTGTGTCAATAATGACTTCATCATTACATGTAGGTCCCAGAGAGGAACGCCGCTGTCGAGTTGATGGGAGCACACCTATTTGAACAGGTAGAGTAAAATAACCTATAGTTGCACATTGATAATTCTGGGGATGAACATTGCTAGCATATTTATCAAAAAAGAACCACATATTAGGATCCTTAAGCTGCCAACCAGCGCATATCAATCCTGTATTAGATTGATCAGAGGCATTAAAAATAGGAAAATTGTCAGGATACATATCAGGAGCTATATTAATTCCATGCAAAGAAGAATTAAAGGTACCTGACAACCAATAGTAGTCAGAACAATAACTATAATTCCCTAGCTTTTTAAATATATGCTGAGCAGCATCATAATCAGACCAATTATGAAGCCAAGTGTGTTTAGCATGACAACAGAAACACAGACTCCTTGTAAATTGACTTTCAAGTAACGCCAACGGACAGAATTCAATTGCATAGGGGGTATAGAAAATAGCCAGGAGTGTGAAATAGATTGTAGTTGTGAGAAATTAAATGTAGAAGACATGATCAAGTTAGGGGTAAAAGAAATCTGACCAAATGCCATTGGGCTCATAGTATAAAGTAATATTTGTGCCATGGGTCATAAACATGTATTGGGCATGACGAACCCACAAATTAGGGTTAAGACGAACCACAGAAGTATCATTTTGAGCAGAAACACCATTAAGCATAAACAAGAAAATACAAAATAAAATGGTAACAGAGTTAGCAGTAATAATAGCAAAAACAGCAGCAACAAGATTTTCAGGAGTCTGAGGTAATGAGGCCTGTTGCAGTTGTTGTTGAGCTTGATATGTAGTAGATTTAACCTGGCCCCAAGTGATGGGTTGCAGGCGCTTTGACCTTGGAAGACGGACTTCCGTGTTCAGATGAAGATTGAAATCCGGAATTGGGTTGTGAAGGCCCTGATGCCATGCCATGATATGGACGAACACAGCATGCTGGAACCCACACTGCTTGTCGAGTAGAAGGATCTTCCACGGCAGTGTAACTGCGACCCCAGGTGATCAGCGGTGTAGGGCCTTTCCAGGTTGGATTTGGAGCTTGGTGATACATTACCAAAGACCTTGCTAAAGATTCAGTAGTTTGAAAATGCAAATTAACAGATGAGTCTGCAAGAGAATCTAAAAAGGTTAAATAATTACCAGCAGATGTTGTAACATTAATTTCTTGAACACTCTGCCAAGCAGCTGTAGAACCTCCTATTCCCCACAATGAAGAAACTGTTGTTTTTGGCCACTGTAGTGACCACTGTAAAGAGGAGATGACAGTAACATTGGCTCCAGTATCTAATAACCCTTGAAATGGTTGTTTATTAAGGAAGAGCATTAACGAAGGACAAGAGGAGTTCAGCTGATGAAGTAAGCCTACAAATAAAAAAGTTGATCCAAATCCTGCATCCCCATGATTACCTATACCAGGAGATGGAATTTCATATGGAAGAAGAAGCAATTGAGCAACAGAAGAATTACAAGGAAGAACTTGAAGAAGATTCACCCAAATCTGAATCATGCGGATACCAGTGTAATCTGAATCTATTACCCCAGGCACAACAAAATAGCCCTTTTTGTGCGCAGAAGAACAAGGCAAAATTAAGCCAACTAATCCCAAAGGAAGAGAACCTTTAAATTGAGATGGAACTATTTTAACTTCCATGGGAAATTTAAACTCAATTTCCTCTTGAGTGATTAAATCGATCTCAGCACTACCGGCTGTGGCTGGGGAGGAGTGAGAGAGACTGCTGGAGGAGTCAGAGTTATGGGAAAGGCACGCTTTGGATTCTGGGTGGGTGCCACACCCATTGGCAAGTTTCCTGACCGAAACCAACATTGATTGGCCCAATGAAATCCCTTTTTGCAAATAGGGCACTTCTTAGAAGGACGATTCTGTGGCATAGAAGGTGTAGAATGACAGTCCTTCGGAAAGTGGCCAGGCTTCTTACACTTAAAACAGTTACCAATTGGTCGCTGTCCTTTCTGAATAGCAGCTGCTAACATATGCATTTTATAAGTTTGTGATCCAATATCCTGGCAGACTCACAGCATATTTGCCAGAGTGTAATTAGCAGTAGCCTTTAACGGCTGTAAAGCTCTTTTACAATCTGCATTAGCATTTTCAATAGCTAACTGGCGAAGAAGTTCACCAGCAGCTTCCTGATGATCAAACTGCTGTCTAATTGCTTTGGACAGATGCTCAACAAAGTCAGCATAAGGCTCATTGGCATTCTGTCGAATGTTTGAAAAATTTGCTCTAGGTTCTCCAGTACTTTAAGAAAAGCACAAAAGGCACATTCAGAAACAATAGTTAAGCAGCAGCTTGAGCATGTCTCATATATTCACTCTCCCAAACCACATATTGCATGGATATTAAAATCATGCAAAATATTTGCTTCCAATCTTCAGGGATCATTGTATAACCATTTTTTATTCCTTCTACAAGTCCTCTTGTAAAATTACCACTAATCCCATAGTCTGTAACTGCCTTTTTAAGCTCTCTTAAGATCTGATAAGGCAGACCCTCCCATTCTGCTACTTGCAGTCCAAGCTGTGGACGATATTGTACTGGACAAACAGACAGTAATTCTGCAAGTTCTGTTCCTGAGACAGAGGCATCCCTTTTACAAGTCTCTAACATTTTCTGAAAAGAAGACTGAACAATAGTCAGGAGGCTTTTGCCCTGTATCTGCAGGAGCTGAGGGAATTGAAGACATATATTCAGGTGAAGAAAGGGGACAAATGACAGCATTAGTATAACGTGAAGGTGGAGGTGTTAAAAGAGAAAGTTTGTGACCAAATTTTTCAATTGCATGCCTACATAAATGCCACACATGCAAAACTTCTATTTTTGCTCGAGATTCAGTATGCAATGTTTTCCCAATACGTTCCCAATCAGTTAATTTTAAAGACCCCTTTTCTGGGTACCATAGGCACTGAGCTGCAATCTTCTGGACCAGCCTTAAGAGATTTCTCTGTGGTACCTCAGTATTATTTTTCTTCAACAAATAGGCTAATTCATCTACATGCTTCCTTTGTTCCTCAGAAAGCGAAGACCCCATACTTACAGAAACCAAAAAAGGTTGAAGAAACTACAAAGGGTTGAAGGTGCACCAAATCCTTGCTGGACAAAGTAAGAGGGTCCCTGTTCAAGCGCCACTTGTTGTAATGACGAGGCAGTCGAGTTGTTTGATCATGATCAACTGAATCATGATGATCTTTATTGGAGTATAGTCTTGCATTTATATACATTTTTAGTTATCCTCCATTATCGGTTAACTTTGGTTACTGCTTAACTTTCATTACTGTTTAGTACAGTAATCCATACAATTAATTATCTCTAGTTAAAGTCTAACATATGTTTACTTCCCCTCTCTAATCCTCCTTTATCCATAGATTAGTGACTTTGTTTGCCTGAGTTGTATTTGCTTGGAAACATTCTTTATCTGAGGTTTGCCACCCGAGATTGGAACATTCCTGCAATTACAACTCTACACCCCTTCATAGTCCCCCCCGCCCCCAAGCTAACATGTCCTGTATGTTCAAGTCTATCCTTATATAACAAGATCCCTGGTCATTGTGGTTGCCTATTTCTGGACTTGTTTTTAGCTTTATTATATCCTTTTTCAAAATGTGGCAGCTTTCCACATATCATTGATTTGTTTAACTCTTCAGAATTTAGTGATTTTGATAAAGTTTAGAAGTGGGCACTAAAGTGTTGGGTGGCAAGATCCATTGGTAATGGATGCTCATTAATAGTGATTACATTTCTACTCTTAGTACACTCTTAGAAGGTGTACTTCTAGACAGATGATTTCTATTACTCTCATTCAAAAAAGGAAAAAAAGAAAACCACTTTGTACTCCAACTTCTGGTCTCAACGGTTTTCCAGTGACTTAAAAAAGAGAGAGGAAGAAACAACAGGAAAACCTGGCATGATTGTGGAAAGTATCATTGCCTTGATCATTTTTTTTAAAACAAATTTTATTAGATTTTAAAGACAAACAAAACATAAAACATAAGAATATAAAACCTCTTTTCTGAAAGTTATTTGTAAATTTTAACAGGGCAAATAAACATTATTTTATACAACATTGATACATTTCATAAACACATACATATCCTTTCAAATTTCTCATTATTTCTCCCTTTACTTTTCTTCAATTATATTTCTTTTCTATATTTATCTATTTTATATGTTTTTATTCATTATACTTATATTTTCCTCTGACTTGTTTTATTCTCTTCTATCTTTTATTCTCAATTATCCTCTTCTAACATTCCTCCAAGTTTTTATTAACTCAATCAAGCATAAACACAGAATTTTTTTTTTAAGAGACCAACAAAACTTAAGACATAGAAACACAAAACCTCCTTTCTGAAGGCTACTTGTAGATTTTGACAAAACAAATAAGACATTCTTTTATACAACATAATTCCAAATTATCATTTGTACATATCTTTTCCAAATTTCTCATTGTTTCTCCCTCCAAAGTTTTATTAATTCTCAATCAAACATAACTAACCAAAACACAAAACATAAAACAAAAACTTCTTTTTGGAAAGTGGCTTAGCCCCGGGTTACATCTTTTTTTACAGACCTAAATCAAATTCATGCTCACTTTATCTACCATTCTTATCTTATTTACCATTCTATATTTTCTATATAACTTCTCTCTTCTTTGCACTCTCTTAGTTATATTTTGTTTATTTCATCTTACTTTAAAATCATTATACTTGTATCTTTTGTCCATTCTTTTCCAATGATCTATTTATCTCTTCTCTTTAACAAAATTTTCCCCTATAATCACTTTTAAAGTGTGATGCCTTTCTATCTTTCCCCTGAATTGACACTTAAAATAATACACATTCTCTTTAATATCTTATTGAATATTAAAATCTATTGTTGTTATGACTCCCCTTCAAAATTCAAATGAACAAAACAGAAAGCAGCCATTTCACAATTAAATCAAACGGAAAGAAGTCTTACAAGATAACGGCTGGCAGAAACCACAGCATAAATCTTTACTCTGTCCGGCAAACCAGTCCTGGCAATAAATCTCCAGTCTCAGAGCTTCTTGCTGTAACGTCCTCACTCAAATAGTCATTTTGTTCCTGGCAAAATGTACCAGCCCAGCTGTGTCCTTTTATACTCGTTGAGGCAACGTGCTAATTTACTGACTCGCTCTCCTCATTCGCTCCAGCTGATTTTGCCTTCTCAACCGTCTTCTATTTTTTACATTTAACCACAAATTTTCCAAGTTCTCATCTCCACTAGAAGAGTCTCTCAGAACTTCCCTGTCAGCCATTCCCGGCTGTTGATCAGATAAGGAACCAGAGGAGGTCAAAGGTCCTGACAATTCTAATACATCAGGTCTGTCGTCCTTTGTCACGTCCATCTCCTCATCCTGGTTATCAGTCCAATCACTAAGCCAGGCAGGCTCATATTTTTCTGCCATGACCTCTTCACTTGAACTCATATCAGTCACAGGAGCTGAATCCAAGCCCGGAGCCACAACATATTGTTATTAAACATTTTAATATTTTAATATTTTGTTAAATCTTATAGTATTCCAATACACTATTTCAAATGCAAATACTACAATACTATCTTATGTACTCTTGCAGAGTCTTTCTTTAATTATACCTTACCCTTTATCTCTGAAAAAGATCTGCTTTTTTGCATCTTGTTTCAAGCCTTTGTGGCTTTTTTCCCCCTTTTCCCTCCCTTTTTTCTCCTGTCTGGCCTTTTTGCCCCCCCCCCAACCTCCGTCTTTTTAACTTCCCCTCTCTGTTGTATTTCTCTTTTCTGTTGCTTTCTAACATTGTATCTTTTTTTCACCTTATTTTTCTCTTTCTTGATTGTTTTATTAAATCTTAAATTCTCAATTTTCCTTCCCCTCTTCCTATTTTCTTTCTTAGTTGAACTTAGTTGAACCGAGAGGCAGCGCCTACACATCTTGTCTGCCTACGCCCCTCAGACCGGATGTCACGAGGAGGAGAAGGATACCTTCTGGGAACTGCTCGACATCCAACTCAGGCAGATCCCACACGAAGACGACATCATCATCTCGGGCGACCTGAATGGTCATGTAGGGCGGGACAAAAACGGACACCAGTGCCACGGTGGGCACGGCACAGGCGATACGAATGAGAATGGCCAGAGGATCCTGGACTTTGCCGACTCCCATGATATGACCATCACGAATACCTGCTTCATTAGGCGAGAATCTCAACTCCTCACCTACCATAGAAGAAACGGGAGCCACCACACACAGATCGACTACATCATCGTACGACGAAGAGCCGCTAAAACGTGCTCAACGCCAAGGTGTACCCGCACAATCGAGCAGTCAGCACAGGCCGCTGATGGCGAAGATCAGGATCAGCAAGCCCAAGACCAGGATTGACAAAAGGAATGCAGACCAGCCACGAATCAAGTGGTGGAACCAGAAGAAGATGGCGGGACCCCTCATCAAACCGGAGCAGTTCCTGCAGATGGTCGACGGGCCACAGGAAGCGTGGTCCATGCTGAAGAGCACTGTTCACACTGCCGGCTGCCAACAGCTTGGTTGCACCAAGCCAGGACGGAGACGCATTGAACGAGATACATGGCTCTGGACACCGGAAGTACAAGATGCCGTACACCTGAAGAAACGGCTCTACAAGGCCTTTCTTCAGGACAAGACCAGCGAGAAGCTCTGCGAATACAAGGCGGCCAAAAAGGCAGCCAAGAAAGCAGTAGCGACAGCCAGAAGCTCCCACTACGATGACATCTACGAGAAGCTGAACACGTCCTTGATAAGCGCATTCGGGACATCGTCGACATCAGCGTCAACCAGGCTGGATTCATCAAGAACTGCGGCACCACCGACGCCATCTTCGGTGTGCGGATGCTGATGGAGGCTCACAGAGAGAAGAAAATCCCGCTCCACACCGCCTTCCTAGACTTGGAAAAGGCCTTCGACCGTGTCCCGCACGATCTCATCTGGTACGCACTGCGAGATCACGGCGTGCCTGAGCTGCTCGTACAATGGGTCCAACTCCTATACAGATGTCACAAAAGCCGTGTAAAAGCGGCAGCTGGGATATCAGAAGAGTTTAATATTACCGTCGGCGTACACCAGGGCTCTGCTCTCTCACCACTGCTGTTCATTCTGGTGATGGACACAATTACACACGACCTGTACACGCCCGCCCCATGGACGCTGCTCTACGCCGATGATGTGTTCCTGGCAAACCTGTGCAAGGCTGAACTCGAGCACCGAGTCCAACAGTGGCACGACCGCCTCGAGCAGTTCGGGCTCCGGCTGAACCTAAAGAAGTCTGAATACCTGACCACTGACAATGAAATGACAGGCTCCATCCACGTGAACGGGCAAGAGCTACCGCGCGCCTCCACCTTCAAGTACCTGGGAACTACTCTTGGGGAAGAAGGCCTATTACAAACTGAGGTGGCAGCCAGGATCAATGCAGCGTGGGGCAAATGGAAGTCCGTCACGGGCGTCCTCTGTGACAAGAAGATGCCGATGCGCCTGAAGGCGAAAATCTATAACTCTGTGGTGCGCCCCGTGGCCATATACGGCACAGAGTGCTGGCCGACGACCAAAGAAGTCGAAAGCAGACTCCAGATAATGGAGATGCGAATGCTCCGATGGTCGGTAGGCCTCACCCTACTCGATCGCGTCAGGAACGAAGAAGTGCGTAGACGGTTCAACGTCGTGCCCATCCCCACGGTCATGAGGCAGTCCCGGCTACGATGGTTCGGCCACGTGAGCCGCGCCAAGGAAGAATCTATCATCAAATCTGTAATGAAGGTGACTGTCGGAGGAGCGAGACCGCGTGGTAGACCTAAACAACGCTGGATGGACACGATCAAGGCCGATCTAGAGATCGCGAAGGCAGACCCGACACGCGTGGCAGACAGAGAGGTGTGGAAGCAGTACTCAAGGACATTAGCGGACCTCGCCCGAGCGCGAGACAAACGCTGAAGAAAAAGAAGAAGAAGAAGAAGAAGTTGAACTTTTTTGTCCATTAAAGATGGCTTCTTCCTCTTTTTCTTCTTCTTCTTCTCCTTCCCCATGTAGTTGCTGATAAGTAGAAATCGCCATTTCTAAAAAGTGGAAGACAGTTCCCAATGAATCCTTGCCTCCTCGTTCTCTTTCCTTTAATTTTTCATATTCCATTTTTAATTCATCCACAGATAGTGCCATTGTAAAACTTTTTCTTCTTCTTCTTTTATTTTTTTAAGAACAACCCAAGTGTTTTTAATCTTAAAATAGTTTCCAAGCGTTCCAAAGTTATCAAACAATCCAGACAGACACAAAATATTTCCTCTTCTTCTCTTTGCACTTTCTCCTCCTGGGGAAAAATCCCAAAGTATATTTTAAAGCCTTATTACAGTTAATTTCTGATCTTGTAATCTTCAAGGCGTCTCCTCCAACAGATTCTTAAAGATTTTTTAGTTCTCTCCCTTCCCACTTATAACAAAGAGCTTATTTTTTCCTTCTGTAAAGAAGCAGGTTTTTCAATGTCTGTTTGCTATCTCCGTAAGGAAGGGGAGTGCACTTTCCCTTTCACACTTTCGTTCACCGCTTGACAGCTTCTTTTGGAAACAAATGTATCAATCCAAGAGTCAAATTTCCAGGGTGTTTAAATGTATCTTAATGTCCTGGTTCAGCCAGAAACCTTTCTCTTTCTAACTCTTCCTCCTGCACAAATCTTGTCCGGTTGAAGATCTCTTTGTGGCTGCCATTACTGACAGCCGCTCCACCGCCTCAGGAAAAAGGAGTCTAGCCAGCTGGGGAAAGGGGTTGTGATATCCCCAGACCCCTGCCCAGATCTCCTCTATCTTCCGCTACCCCTTCGGGGTAGCGACAACCCCCAAATCCAATTGGATCGGGGGTACCTCAGCAGCAAGCGCAGCAGGGACCCGCAGGATTGTGGATTCCTGCCGCCGCCGAGGCCTTGCAACCAGAAGAGCCTTGATCATTTTTATTGCACAAATAAACAGCAAGTTCTGCTTTAGTGTGATCTATGTGCTCTGTGCCTAGACAGTTATGGAGGAGTTATTGTAAGTGAAGAATTACAATCCTTCTAATAATGATGCAAAAAAAGAAAATTAAAGCAGTTTTTTCAAAGCAGTTTTTAAATGGACAATAATTAAGTCCAAGTAACCAGAACTGAACTTCATTTCAGACCTGATTAAGAGATTAGCTATTATTGTGCTTGGATTATTATTATAGGCAGTTTGTTGATGTTTTACAGTCATGAAATCATAGTAAGTGGCTACATATAGCTTGCCTTGGCTGAAGTCCAACGAATATTTAAGCAAGGTTGGAACTGATTAATAGTTGGATAGAAGACCAACAGGAAATAAAAAAGACAAATAAAAAAAGATGAAAAAGACTCCACATCGTTGCCAAGATAACTACATGGTCATGTCATATGGTCACCAGGAGATAAACTCAGGTTGAGATTTTACAGTTGACAAATGCTATACAAATAATGAGCAGATAAACATTATCAAGTTTTCACTCTGAATTTGTATAAGAAATGTCCCTGGTTTGCTAGCCTCAAAAGTTATTGTGGGAAATTTTATTCAGTTGTTCATCTACATGGCTACTTGTAAACTCTAAGAATGAAAAAGGCCTTTTCAAACTGAATTGTGAACTTTATTCAATCACTGACTTTATAATCTCTTCATATATTGTTTCCATTTGGTTATTGTTCCCTCACTTGTTGATTTTTTATTAATTTATTTTGTAACCTAGGGAAATTTATTTTCAGTGTTGTTGTTCCTTATTACAGTTTGGGTGATTGTCTTCCTGATAATCTATATCAGACCACAATCTTTATCATTTAGAGGCCACATGTCATCCTGAGGCAGCAGGACCAGGGTGGGCTGCTGCAGTTTCTCAGCGGTTCGGGAGAGCCCCTAGCTAAGATTCTGTGCAGTTCGGAGAACCCCCAAATCCCACTCCTGGCTGGCCCCACCCAGCCCTCCCCTCCCAGGAGTTCTCATACAGCCTGTTTTGGATGCAGGTATGTGCAGGGCACATGCAGAGGCTTGGGGAGGGTCAAAAGTGAGCTTCCCAGAAGTTTGGGAAGGCCAGAAATGGGCCCATTTCCAGCTTCCAGAGAGCCTCCATAGCCCAGGGAGGCTATTTTTGCCCTCCCGGCGGCTCAAGGAAAGCCTTTGGAGCCCAATGAGGGCAAAAATGCCCCCCACTGTGATGCAGGAGGCCGACTCGGCCACACTCACCATGGCCACACCCACCCAGCAACCGGGCAGAGAATCCATTGCTAAAATTTATGAAGCCCACCCTGAGCAGGACTTGCACCCCTGTAGAGGCCTGTAGATTTCCAAACTCCAAGCCCTGATTGTGACTCACAAATGATGCTGCCCAGTTGCCTAGTAAGGTTGAATATGTTCCATTGTTGGTCTCATTAGTAGGAGCCCCAGGGCTCATTGTGTGCAATTTCAAAAATATTAATAACCTGGATTGTACACTGGCTAACCTCAATTTGGCCTCACAAACCCTGGATGCGCTAAACGAAGAGTTAAGGCAGGTTCTGGAAGCAACCCTTGGGCATGGGCAGTCTTTGATTACCTATTAAGGCATGATCTTGGCTGCAAAGAACTTTGGGACATGTGCTTGCTTCAAGCCTGACTGAAAGCTCACAGAATGTGACATCAAACATCTAAAAAAATTGGCACAGGAAATTTTGGGGGCTGCTGTCATTAATATCATGGGAATACTTCTCAGCTGCCTCCACTAGTGTATTTTCCCTTACCCCATTAGTCTGCAAAATCACCCCCCATCTCTACAGACATCCAAGTAAGGATGCCAGCCAAATATCCCTAAATGATGAGCCAAAAAGATAACAAATACCAAGCTACTCAGACAGGATCTAAATTGAGCAAAATACATATATTTCAGAAAATATTTGAATTAACACAAAATGGGGAACTGTAAGAAGAAATCAAACCCTCCCCCCATTGTCCCAAATAAAATATTAGCTATAAGGCTTAGAAATATTAGCCATAAGAAAAAGATTAGATCATACCAACATATGATCTAAATCCAGCTTGTTCATTTTTTATTATTCCCCCTGAAATTAGCCAATCCTGAATTTTATAATTTAGATGTTCGGCATACACTTTACTAACAACACTCAGAAGACTAATGGGCCTATAACTGCCTGGGTCATTTCTTTTTTCTTTTTTGTATAATTTTTTATTTTATTTAAAGTTCATACAATTCATTTTCCATTTAACGGTGTGTCATCTGGGTACAAATATCTTGTGCAGTAACAATTAAAGTTTACATCCATGTTCATTACTTTCATATTAATTCTCTATTCTTATCTTATTCTTACCTTGTTAATATACATAATATCTCTGTTACTATAACACTCCTCTTCTTAACATGTTTAATTCTATTAACATATTTTCTATATTACACTAGTCTATTAGCTATTTCTAGCTTCCATATTTTTTCTCTAGCCATCAATAAATAATTCCCATATCTTATTATATTCAGTTTGCTCCTCTTTAATTGCAAGTGTTAATCTATTCATTTCTGCACATTCTAGTATTTTTCTAATCACATTTTCAGCAGTAGTAATCTCTTTGCTTTTCCAATTTTGAGCAAATACAATTCTAGCTGCAATTAATACATGAATAATCAAATATGCATTCTCTTTACTATAGATTTCAGGTAAAATCCCCATCAAAAATATTTCAGGTTTTAAATTGATATGCGGCTGTATCATCTTTTCCAACCACATATGTATTTTTGTCCAACATTTTTTAGCTTCTACATATGTCCACCACATATGATAATATGACCCAGGCATTTCCAGCATTTAGCTGATTTATCTTTAAACATCCTTGCCATCCTTGCTGGTGCTACATGCCATCTCTAAAACATCTTGTACAAATTTTCTTTGTATGCAGTTGACATTGTTAACTTATAAATACTATCCCACAATTTCTGCCATTTATCTAATTCTATTGTATAACCAAATTTTTTTGCCCATGCTATCATTGTCTCCTTCACTTGTTCCTCTTCTAATTTAATACTCAACAAAAAACTATATAATGTTTTTTTATCAATCTTTCTTCTGTTCCTCTTAGTATTTTATCCAGTTCTGTCAATTCTCTATAAAAACCATATATTTTACATTTTTTTCATATCTAGATTGTATTTGCAGTGTGAACACCAAACCATTTTGATCTCTTGCTCACCCAGTTCTTGTTTAGTTTTGAGCTCACCCTTTTTATTCAAATTATCTTTGTACCTGACAACATTTCCCATATTAAAAACATTTGGATGAATAAAAGCTTCCATTGTTGAATGCCAAACTGGTATTTTCAAATAGTGCTGTTCTCTGATCTTCTCCCATACTAGCAATAAAGCATGTCTTATATAGTCTAAGATAAAGTAACCACATATCTTATTTTTCCCATACCATAGAAAGACATGGAAATCATGTCCCTCCAGAATCAATAATCTTGTATTCCTCAATATGATAGGTCTCTCTCCATACATCTTGAATGCTTCTTCCACCATTTAAAAAAAGACTTTTGGAAATAATAATAATAATAATAATAATAATAATAATAATAATAATAATAATAATAATAATAATAATACTTTATTTGCGGTCACAGACCAAAACACAAGTACAACAAAAGAAAAACATGGGAAAATTTATCATGAACAATTGGTCACCAAAAACTTGACTAAGGGGAATTACAGTGTTCTTCTCTGATGGTTACAGCTCTTAAAAAAAATTGGAAACCTGAGAAGTGATGTATGAGGAGCCATCCCCTAGACAATATAAGAACAAATTACTAACATTGGGTCTAGAAGGGTCTGCTTCAAGGAAAGACAGTAACTTAGACCTGCCTGTGTTATACATAGGGCAATATAAAAGGACATGCTCCACAGTTTCAATCTCAGCTCTGTCACAGGGGCATAGCCGCTTGTTAATTGGGAGCCTCTTAAATCGCCCATCCAGTAGTGCTGAGGGCAAGACATTAAAGCGAGCTAGGGAGAAAGCTCTTCTATACTTGGAAATGGTTAGAGTGTAAAAATAGGAAGCCATCCTCACTCTGTAATTATTAAATTGGCTGAAGATCAGAGGGGAGGAAGTTTCATTAGCTCTGGCTCATAGATATTGCAAGTCAATGTTCACAAGACATTGGACTACCCTAAATTGGGCATCCTTAAGGCCATAATCTCCCAGGGCACCCCCCGTAAAACCTAGCAGGTATAATTTCTTCATCAGCTCCCTCTCCCAATGAGAAATATGAGAGTCAGCAAACGCCAGGGAAAGGTAGCTACCAGGAACTGCCAGAAAGAGCACCCAAACCCATCATTTAAAGGTGTTAATCCACGCCATACATTTGACTGATCAAGTGCCCAGTTCCAGGTACATCAGAGCAAAACCAACACAAGGAGGAAGACCCGGAAGTTTTCTAAGAAAGACAGCCTGGGTTCTTTCAATACAATCCTTGAAGCCCCGTATCCATATGGGAATTCCGTAAAGAGTTTGCGCCAAAGTTTTGGCTTTGTAAATACGCAGAGCAGAGGGAATAAACTGGCCTCCTTGGGTATAAAATTTTTTAAAATCTGCTGCTGACTACAGGGGGCAGCAGGAGGCCAAATTCAGCACCTGGATTCAATGTCTAGTATGAGCACCAGTGTTCTGAAATTGAATACCTAAATACTTAAAATGGAAAACCTGCTTAACGGCATTACCATTGATAGCCCAGTTATACAATTTCTGGGCTCTAGAGAACACCAGTACTTTGGATTTGTCATAATTAATGGACAAGTGGTTCTCAGCACAGTAAGACCCAAATGCAGAAAGTAATCTTTTCAGACCTGGCCTTGACAATGAAAGGAGGGCCGCATCATCAGCATAAAGGAGAAGCGGGATCTTCGCAGTTGACAGTTTTGGGGTGTGGGACACAATATGTCCAGTATGAAAGGCCAAGTCAGATAAGAATAAATTAAACAAAAGAGGAGCCAGAACACAACCCTGCCTTAATCCATTCTTAATCGGGATAGGATTAGAAAGTTCTCCCTGCAAACCACACCTGACCTGACTAGAGGTCTGTTTGTACAAGGATCTAATTAGGAACAGAAGACATCTATTGATAGAGCTTTTGAGCAGTTTTGACCACAATAGTCCCTAGGGACTGAGTCAAATGCTGACTTTAGGTCGATAAAAGCAGTAAAGTTTGCCACCTGGTATGGTAGTATATTTATCGACCAGGTACGCTAAGACAAAGCAGTGGTCCAGTGTGGCACAGCCTGCTTTAAACCCAATCTGTTCAGCACCAGTAATATTGGACTCCTCAACCCAAGTGAGGAGTCTACGTTTGAGATATTTAGCATACAATTTTCCAATTATGGCAGGCTTATGGGCCGATAGTTGGCTGGATTGTTCCTATTTCCTCGTTTAAAAACTGGAACAATAATTGCTAAGCTCCAGGAGGTAGGGATCCTGCCAGAGGTATTGATATGCATGAAGAGTCTTGCTAAGAGAGGAATCCACCACTCGGGATTGGATTTTAGCAGATCAGGGGGTAGAGCATCAGGGCCAGGGGCTTTGCCTGACTTGAGTTTGGAGATAAGCTCGGTAATCTCAGCATGAGCCACGGGTTGCCAGTCAGGAACTGCAGGAGGCAGCTGTGGCCCAAGCATGGTCGAACTTGTTGACACCTGGAAAACTGCCAAGAAATGGTTTTCCCAATCTCTGTTGGAAATACAGCAGAGAGGGAGTTCTTGATGACCCGGCAAGGAGCTGGCAACAATTTGCCAAAATAATTGAGTGTTCTTCTGCTGGATGGTGAAGAGAAGTAGATCCCACTTCTCTCTCTCTTTAGCTTTCTTTTTCTTAGCAATTAATCCTTTATACTCCCGGTTCAAGCGATAGTAGTTCTCTGGTGGGCATTTATCCCCTCGATTATGATAGAGCAGGTAAACCCAATTAATCTGGTTCCTGAGCATCAGACACTCTTTGTCAAACCAAGAATTACTTCTTGAATGATATGGACCACTCGGCCTACAGATGGTTCCTAGCTCCCTTTGAACACTTTTAATTAGTGATTCAAAGGCTGAGATTGTCCCTGGGTCACTACTTGTTAGGGCCTGATTGTATAAGCTGAGACACTCCAGAGATGATAAAAAGGAGTGAAACTTTCTTTCAGTATTAGAAAACCATTTGATCCTCCTTGTATATGAGGCCACATAGGGATCTAATATCTGGGGACCCCTAGGGAGATGTATATTTGAGGAAAGCCCAATGATTGTAACCAGGGGGTAGTAGTCACTCTCTGTAAGGCAGTCCACATAAAAAGCACGGACTGCCTTTCTAAGAAGCTGGGATACCAGCACAAAATCAATAACACTACTCCCATGTGAGGAACTAAAAGTAAACTCACCAGCTAGATCACCTAGGGTACTCCCATTAAGAATTATTTTATTGTGTTGGGCTGTTAAAAGGACTAACTGAATGCCAGCAAAATTTGTTAATTCACCCTTAGAATGTCTGGCTGAAATCAGGTGTCCTGTGGCCTGGAGGGTTTCTTGGGAGTAGAGTGCCTCAATCAATGGGGGAACTTGGACTCCCAATTGGGCATTAGAGTCACCCCCTATAAGGGTGTACAGCGCTGGGAATTTAGCTTCCATACAAGTAATTTAATTCTCCAGCATGCCGCATTGAGCCTTAGTATCAGCTTGCCTCATCGTCAGGGGAAGATAAACATTGAACACTAATAGTTTGCTGCATCCTCTCTTAATTAGGAGAGCCATAGCTAAAGAGCTACAGGAGGGCAGCTCCACTGTCTCCACTTTCAAAGACCAAGCAAGCTAGACCACCCTTGGGCCTTCCTGTCGTAGATTGTCTGGTGGCGGCCAAGGAAATGACCGTAAACCCTGTAAGGGATATCTTATTGCATGCCCAAGTCTCCTGAAGCAGGATGACATCAAATGAGTGAATATAGTTGGCAAATTCTGTGGTACCACACCTTCTCCTTCAACCTGCTATGTTCCACGAAAGGCACTTAAGTGTGCAGGGTTTTTTTTTGGCCAGATTTAATAGTCATTCTGTGTGATTAATTTTTCCAGAGCACCCTTCCGATCCGAAAAGATACCCCTGTTGTTAAGTGGCAGGGTCATCCTCTTAGAAGGCAAAGGCAGGGAAGGAGGGAGGGGAGGGGAGGCGAGCCTTGTTCATGGGGCTGTAAGGCTCTAAATGCACTCCAGTTCGTACTTGTGGCATTAATTGGTTGCTTAGCTGGCAAGTATTCAGCAGCATCAACAGATGGAGTTTGAAGTAGCCCTGGATCTTCAAAATTATGAATTAGACATTCTGAAGAGAGTGCCAAGGGAGTTTCTGTTGGTAAATCAGTATAGACTCCCTGGAGTCCAAGGGAATCCTTATCAGGTAGTGAAAGACTCCAGAGCTTGGATTTAACTGCATCCAGATGCTTTATGGTTTGGGCCCTTTCTGGTTGTGGAAGCACACAAAAGGAGTCGAAGAGCTGTGTCTCCTCCTGGTTCCAGAAATTGTCTTGACATAAGTCAGTCTCATAAATAGATGGAATCCCAGAGGCACTGACCTGGGGCTTATTTGCTAAGGAACCTTTTGGAAGTGTTTTCCTAGGCTTCTTATTTATTTTGTTAGTTTTATAGTCCAGTTTTGAGTGCACAATTGCATTAAAACCTCCTACTATACATATGTTTTGATACTCCAATTCTATTATCTTTTTGTGCAATTTGTCATAAAAGTCTTCTTGATCACTCTTCGGTGCGTATATTGATACCAACGATACCTATTTAGCATTCATCATTATATCCATCATCAAGAGCCTTCCTTCTTCATCTATGAAGATTGGTTTAGGGTTTATTGTCTCTTTTATATACGGTGCTATTCCTCTCTTACTTTGTTGTGCCAGCAAAGCATACAACTTCCCAATTTTAGGATGTTCCAATATCTTGTTTTTTAATATGAACTTCTTGTAGACAAATTATATCCAATTTTATTTTTTCTAGTTTACTAAAGATTCTTTTCCTTTTGGTTTCAGAGTTCAGTCCATTTATGTTAATTGACATTAATTTTATTAATTGTTTCTAGTTCATGTTTTTACTTATAGATGGGGTTTGGTGTTCTAGTCATCCTTGCCTCTCTTGGTTCTTTGGCCCTTGCTCCTTCTCTTATGGTTCTTTCCTCCAAATCTCTTTCAACCTCTTTTTATTGTATTTCCTTCTTTCATGCAACTTCTTCTTGACTTCTGGTCTCCTTTTCCTCCCTCAATCTCTCTTCCTCCTGTGGTCCCAATTAATGATCACAAAACTGTTCCACCTTCTCTACTGAGTCTAATCAATGTCTCTGCTCCTACCAATTTACCAATATTCCCTCTGGTATCAGCGATCTAAAGTTCACTCCCCTTTTAATTAAAATTTTTGTCAAAAATTGATAGTCTTTCCTTAAATCTCTAACTCTTCTTGGAATTTGTTTTAGGACCACTATCTCTTTTCCTTTATATTTTATGGGATCATCTTTCGCTCTCTACATAATCTCTGTTTTTATTGCTTTTTTGATGAACCTCATATTAAACTCTCTGGGGAGTCTATTTCTCATTGCATATCTGGTATGTACTCTAAATACTTCGTCCATCTCTGTTAAAATTTTTTCCTTAGTTACTTCCAGAGCCCCTACCAACAACTCTGCCATTATCTCCACTAAGTTTTCTCCCTTTTCTTCTTCCACATTTTGAAATCTCAAATAAAAATCTGCCTTATCCATTTCTAATACTATAATTGTCCTTCCTTTGCTCTTATCTGCCTGTGTCAATCTATAGTCAAGCTCTTCCACTCTTTTTTTTCTGTTAATTTGGCACTCTCTTCTACTTTTTGTATATGTCAGAATATTCATGAACTGGCAGAGACATGGTAACAAGATCAGCCAATGAATAGGCATGGCAACTGGGTTAGCCAATGAGGACTGTTTTGGAAACAGAAATTTAAGGAAGGAGTCAGGGTGTGGCTTAGGTCTGTGCTCAGCTCTAAAACAAAACTAATCTGCTCTTCTCTGTCTGCTGAACTGAAATGAAGACCTTACTTACAATCTCTCCTCTCTATCACATTGGAAGAGTCTGCTGTTGGTATTGTAAATTTACTTCATGTGTTATGTACATAAAGAAGTTAATGAATCCTACTGAATCAGTTACCTGTGTCTGCTTTCTGGATTTGATTTTCTGCAACAAACTGACAGTATATATTGTTCATTTTTTGCCATCATTTGTTAGAAGGTCTCTATTTTTCCTTCTACTTTCTCTTCTATTTTCCCTTCCATTTTCTCCTTTCTTTCATGTCCTCATGGAGCGTTTCTATCATACTTTTTAATTCTGCTTGCTGTACATTTTCTTCTTGCTGTAGTAGAGCATCCAAAGTTCTTTGGCCCACAGGGCTGGAGACTGCCAAAGAGGATGCTGAGGATGGTGCAGAAGTTGTTTTCTTCATTTTAAGATATTTTGGTAGTTATAGTCCCCAGCAGTTGAAAACTGTTTCCGTTGTTATACCAGGGAGTTATAATCCAAAACCAAGTTTTGTCACTCTTTAAAGCTTTCTCTTTTCTTCAGGTTCTTCAAACCCTAATCTTTTTCACATAGGAAAAGAATTAATATAGCAATAATGTATAATCCAAATAGGCCTACCATGCCAGGGGTGAAATTCAAAATTTTTCCCTACTGGCTCTGTGGGCATGGCTGTGGGCAATGTTGAGGTATTCCCCATTAAGAGAATGCATACACTCAGGGAAACGTAGTGAGAGTGATGTTGAATAACACACAACCAGCATACAGATACACTGAATAATAAAATGTAGGTTCTACTTCCAGTAAACGGGTAAACAAAGTCCAACAAATAGTCCAAATCATTAACAGTTAAAGCAGTTAGTATCAGTCCAGAGATAATCCAAAAACAAAGTCAAGTATCATAAACAGAGTTCAGTAAACGGAGTTTGCTAACAGTTGCAAGACTCACAACAATCCAAGTAGAACGTCGATCAGGCAATACAGCAAAACAGGAAATGCAAGGAGAAAGAAACCAAGTTTCTGGCTCCATCTTATGGCCATTGGAGAAACCTCAGCCAATCACACTTACAGCATTCTCTTAAAGATACAGTATTAAATAATTATCCTGGTTTATATATTGCCAACCCAACTGTTAGATGACTATCATTCCTAACATTCTCCCCTTTGGGTAGGATAATATATAAAACCTTACAGTTTAAGTCCATATTCCTCACAGCAAGCCTTATGTTTTACAATGTCTTGTGCTTTCGTAAAATGATCGGCAATGTTATTTTCTGACATACAGTACTCCAGTTTAATCATTTTACTCTGAACACATTGTCTCACATTTAGATATCTTAGATTGGTGTGTTTTGACCTTGTCTTTACAGCAAGATTTGAAGCCATCTGAATTGCTGATTGGTTGTCTTCATACACAATAGGTTCCTTTACATTAATTCCCATATCTATCAATAGTTGTTTATAACAAACTAAATCCATACATAATAGAGACGAACATGAGAATTCAGCCTCCATTGTTGATAAGCTTAGATGTTTTTGTCTAATAGACCGCCATCCAATTAACACCTTTCTTAATAATACTACAGTACCTGACGTTGATTTACGTGTAGGTATGTCTGTAGCAAAACTTGCATCGGCATATGCAGTTAAACTTAGTTCATCCTTAGGCTCCAAATATAATGCATAATGCATCGTTTGTTTAAGATATCTCAACACACGCTAAAAAGCTTGCCAGTGCATTTGAGTAGGCTCAGCATTAAACCTGGCTAATAGGTTAACACTATATGCTATATCTGGCCTTGACCAATTGCTAAGATAAGACAAGCTACCAATCAAGGATTGATAAATGTCTTTATCAAAAACAGGACTTTGCACATCACTACGGCTAAACTCCTGGCTCATCGGTGTTTTAGCCAGTTTACAAAGTTCCATTTTAAAATTCTTTAGTAACTGGTTAATTTTATCTGCCTGTGAGATTTTGTATCCTCTCCTAGTTTTATCTATTTTTAAACCAAGATATTGTTTAATCTCTCTTAAATGTTTTATTTTAAATTTCTTCTCTAACACTGAAATAATCTCAGTAGCTTCCTGCTCAGTCTTGGTGATTAATGCTATATCATCAGTGAACACTAGCAACAATGAAACTACACTATCACTTTCCTTTTTGAATAAAAATGGATCAGCCATGCCAGCTACAAAACCTATTTTTGTTAATTCCTTCACTATGCACTGGTTCCACTCATAGCCTGATTGCTTTAAGCCATAAAGACTCTTTTATAATCTCCAGCAATCAGTTTTGTTATCAGTTTTTATTCCTAAAGGCTTCCTTAAATATATAGTGTGTTGCAATGGTGCATGAAGATATGCTGTCTCCATATCTAAATGGTTTATTGTGTATTTATTCTTTGCTGCCCACACTAATGCTGCTCGTAATGTGGTAGCCTTCAGACTAGGTGCAAACACCTCATTGTAGTTGTTGGCTGACTGATCAAACCCTTGTGCTACTAACCTGGTTTTATGGGTAACAGTCCCATCCAGACCTGTCTTAATTTTATAAATCCACTTACCCCCTATGGCATGCTTACCTGGTGGTAACCTGACATTTTCATATACCTCCAAACTTTGTAAAGATTTCAGTTCCTTATCCATTGCTTCCTGCCAAGCAGCCTGATCCTTAGCAGGATACAGTTTCAGTTCATTATAGTTAGTAGGAACTATATTTACTTGGCATACTATACTAGCCTGATATCTATCTAGTGGTCGTGTTACACAGGTTAAACGTCTAGGCAACTCAGGGCTTACTGGTGGACTCTCTTGTTCTACCTGCTCCATTCTTCTACCTCCTCCTGTGCCTGTTCTTCCTCTTTAATGGCTACTGATGGTTTAACTATCTCATCATTAGGGACCACTTTGGTATCAATAACAACATCATTGTTGGATTCCTGTTCTAGTTTATTCCACCCAACGTGCTCAAGAAATTTAGCACTAGTGCTAGAATAGATATTAGCTGTACCTTGATCCCAGAATCTAAACTATCTATGGTTGGCCTCGTAACCTACGAAAAATAATTTCCTAGCTCTATGTTGCCCTTTTAATCTTACTTGTGAGGGAATATGCATCCATGCTGGAGCTCCAAATGTGTGTAGATAACTTAAATTTGGTTTTCTGCCATGCCAACAAGTGAATGGCAATTCTCCAATTGTTGTGTTAACTACATTGTTTAACAGATGATTGCTACACATTATGGCTTCACCCCACAGTGTTTCAGGTAAACCTGAACCAGATAACATAGTGCGAGCCATGGCTTGTAATGTTTGCCCTCTTCGTTCTACAAATGAGTTATGTTGTGGTCTGTAAGGTACAGAACGTTTATGCTCAACACCAGCCAATGTCAACATAGTTTGGAATCTTTTGTTAACAAATTCAGTCCCATTATCAGTAACTAAAGTAATTATTTTACTCCTCATTTTTCTCTCAGCAAACCTTAGTCAGTTAAAGAAATGTTGGAATGTTTCTATTTTGTTTTTCATGAGATAGCAGAAACCGTATCATGAGTAATTGTCCATAATACTCAAAATATAGCAGACACCTCCTAAACTAGGTTTCTTAGGACCAATTATACCAGTAAAAACAACCTCTAAAGGTTCTTTGGTCTTAAACCCATTCAGTCTGTTTGCAGGAGTAACCTTGCTTTTCTCCTGATTACAGGCATTACAATTTAATTACTTGCTATAGGATTTTAATTTTACTTCCTCTGACAATTCGACAGTTTGTTTCAACATTTTGAAATTAATGTGCCCTAGACATCTATGCAGTAAATGTATACATTTGTCATGTGGCTTAACATTGTTATAAACTGAGTTGTTGTGTTCACCACATTGTTTAACACATGGTTGCTACACATTATGGCTTCGCCGCACAGTGTTTCAGGCAAACCTGAATCAGGTAACATAGTGTGAGCCATGGCTTGTAACGTTTGCCCCCTTCATTCTATAAATGAGTTATGTTATGGCCTGTAAGGTGCAGAACATTTGTGCTCGATACCAGCCAATTTTAACATCATTTGGAATCTATTGTTAATAAACTCAGTCCTGTTATCTGTAACTACAGTAATTACTTTGTTTCATTTTTCTTTCTGCAAACTTTAGCCAATTAAAGAAATGTTGGAATGTTTCTGTTTTGTTTTTCATTAAATAACAGAAACCGTACCATGAGTAATGGTCCATTATACTCAAAACATAGCAGGCACCTACCAAACTGAGTTTCTTAGGATCAATTATGTCAGCAAACACAACCTCTAAAGGTTCTTTGGTCTTAAACCCATTCAGTCTGTTTGCTGGTGTAAGCTTGCATTTCTCCTGATTACAGGCATTACAATTTAATTACTTGCTATAGGGTTTTAATTTTACTCCCTCTGACAATTCGACAGTTTGTTTCAGTATTTTGAAATTAATGTGCCCTAGACATCTATGCAGTAAATGTATACATTTATCATGTGGCTTAACATTGTTACAAACTGAGTTAGCCATCTGCAACTAGTCATCATGTACAACATATAAATCATTCTCTAAAGTAGCAGTAACACTTTTGCCCTTTTTATCTATTATACAGTTATCTCCCCTAAAGGTTGCTACATAACCAATATTAACTAAAGCCCTTACTGATAACAAATTAAATTTCAGTTTAGGTACATATAATATAGATAAATGCTCATTTACACATGAGCAATAAATGCTTATTTACACATGCAGTACCTTCACCAGGTGCTTTCATCTTCCATCCATTTGCCAATGATACAGCTGGGATACCTCTTCTCAGGGATGGGATCCGACCGGTATAATTACTGGTTCTGTTGCTCTGCATCGCGCATGCATGCGTGAGTCACACGAGTACAATTTATGACCTGCTGAGCTGCCCGGACAGCTGAACAGCGCTGCATGCTGGTGCGCAGTGGTTGGAAAAGCCCTTTTTTTCCTGCTTTTTCAACCGCAGCTGTGCCACGCAAAGCAGCTGTGGTTGAAAAAGCAGGATATAAAGGTCAGGTAAGAGCCCAGGTGGGTGGGTGGGCCAAAACAGCAGCGGACATAGAACCGGTTCTATGTCTGCTGCTCTTCAGAGCAACAGGTCCTACAGAAGTGGACAGAACCGGTAGAATCCCACCCCTGCCTCTTCTGATGTGACAGGGGGGCAGTAAGGAGTTTGATCCAAACTAATTTGGCTCTCATTAGTTTCAAAGTTGGGGTCTGTATATAGCTCTCTAAAATGTTCTTTCCAGGCATAAATTGGTGCCTGATTAGATGGAGATAAGGAGGATTTCCAAGTCCTCTAGTGATATACCAAAAAAAAGGATATATTTTTCCTCTTGACAGATGCAATTAATCTATGCCAAGACTCCTTCAGAGCCACACTTTTCTTTTAAAAGGGTATTATATTGTCCCTTCAACTGCTTTAAATAGTGACTATGATCCTCAGAGGGGGTGTTTTTACTTTTTCTATGTTTCTTGTTATATACATTTTTCAGTTGAACACAGTCTCTATCAAAACATTTTCTATTCTTTAAAGCAAGCTTTTTGGAGTGAGACAGTGTTCCATTAGTAAGAACTGATTTCAGATTTGTGATTAAGGTTTCAAATCCCTCTAAATATGATTCTTCAGACTTGCTTCTTAGGAGCAATGTATGTAGTTCTATGGTTTCTGGAGCTAACATCCATTTAACAACTTCATTTGCATTTTTCTTGGACCATTTAATTTTTACCTGAGTATTTTAGCTCTCTAATCTGGGCAGAGGTGGTATTCAACTGGTTCGCACCTATTTGGGCAAACCGGTAGTGGTTATTTGGCGTGGGTCACTGAACTAGAAGTGACCCCTGGTTGGCCATGCCCCCAACCTGGTTGCCCTGGTCGCTCACTTGCCCCGGTCGCTCTATCTTTCCCTACCATGTGGTGGCCATGCAACCACTACACATGCAGTGCACATGCAGTGCATATGTGCAACAACCCTGGGCCATGCACCTGCCTGCCTGCCCTCCTGGAGCACATTTTCTTCCTTCTCCTGGAAGATGCGCCTCTTTCAGCCCGGCCCAGCCCAGCCAGCAGGTGGGTGAGTGGATATTCCAGGTTCCTCACCCCACTTGTTCCAAGATGGACTGCAGCTGCACCAAAAAAGCAACCTGTTCTATTTGCTGGGCTTGGCAAGTCCAAGCAGCTGGCACAGAGAACAGGGAGGCGCCAGACTGTTGGGGAAGCAGTGCAAAGCCAGAGATCAGTAGCCGCCTCTTTCACAGCACAGAAATCCTCCCTGAATCGGCTGGCTGGTCATCTCCTTCTCTGCCATACAGAACAAATAGGCAGAGAAGGAGACGACCAGCCAACCGATTCAGGGTGGATTTCTGTGCTGAAAAGGCAACTGGAGACTGAAAGAGTCACCTCCAGCAGCTGCCCCTTTGGCCAGCTGATCTCCTCCTCCTCAGCCATACAGAACAAACATGTGGAGAAAGAGAAGACTTGCAGGCCAATTTCTTTCTTTCGTCCCCCTGGACTGCTGCCACCCGTGTCCTCCTTCTCCCTGGGGGAAAGGAATAAAGGCATGGACGCTGCAAGTATCACTTTCCCCTCATGAATTAAAAGTGCCTGGAATGAGAGGGTGTGCGGGCTGACAGAGGGGGTGAATCCAGTTTTGGAGCACTTTTGCAACTTAACAGAAATGCATTTTGAAGGAGGTCTTTTAAATTTCTCCAAGGATTCCCCATGGACACTGCAAGTATCGCTTTCACCTCCTGAGTTAAAAGTGCCTGGAATGAGAGGGAGAGCGGGCTGACAGAGGGGGTGGGGGAATTCACTACAGCCTTGGAGAAATTTAGAGGAGCTGCTTCAAAATGCATGTCTATTAAGCTACAAAAGTACTCTGTGTGTGTGTGTGTGTGTGTGTGAGAGAGAGAGAGAGAGAGAGAGAGAGAGAGAGAGAGAGAGACAGACAGAGAGAGACAGAGAGAGAGAGACAGAGAGAGACAGAGAAAGAGAGAAAGAAAGAAAGAAAGAAAGAAAGAAAGAAAGAAAGAAAGAAAGAAAGAAAGAAAGAAAGAAAGAAAGAAAGAGGAAGGGAGAGAAAGGGAGAGAGACAAAGAAAGAAAGAGAGAGAGAAAGAAAGAAAAAATAGGAAGACACAGAGAGAGAAAACTCTGTGCTATTATTTTTAATTGTTCCATTATTTATCATGTGTTAATATTTTACACTGTCCCTACACCTAGAGTGATTTTTCTGCCTTTCTTTTGCCCAGTGCTACCACATAGTTTTCAGGGTTTACATGCATTCAAAGTCAATCGTCCAGAGCATAAATACACATGAGTTTAACAGGAGTTGAAAGGGACTTTGGAGGTCTTCTAGTCCAACCCCAGCTCAGGCAAGAAAACTGAGGATGCTAAACTCTGAGTAGAAATCCCGGGAAAAGTGTCAGAATAACAGTTAGAAGGGACCTTGGGGTGAACCCTATACCATTTCAGAGAAATGGCTGTCCAGTCTTTTCTTAAAAACTTCCAGTGATTGAGCACCCAGAACTTCTGGAGACAGGCAATTCCACTGGTTAATTGTTCTCACTGTCAGGAAGTTTCTCTTTAGTTTTAGGTTGCTTCTCTCTGTTCAGTTTCCATCCATTGCTTCTTGTTTGCATTCTGCTTCTTTGGAAAATACATTGTCCCCCATTCTTTGTGGCAGTCCCTTAAAAGCCTGTTGCCTATCACACTCCTGGGTGAGCCATTTCCTCCTTTCAGTGGTCCATGAAAGTACATCTATAGTATGCAGATAATAAAGTCGAAAAAGGTGAACAACATTTTTACAGAACTATAGATAAGTTGAGGCTGGGTAACAATGGCTGGGAGGGGAGGGGCCAGGTGAGGCATCCCTTGATGTGAGTGACATTGAGTTGGCCACGCCCACCCAGTCACATGACCACCAAGCACACCCACCCAGTCACATGACCACCAAGCCATGCCCACCAAATAAGCCATGTCCACAGAACCGGTAGTAAAATTTTTTGAATCCCACCACTGAATCTGGGTAGGTAGATTAAGTTGGTCCTTAAAATTTTCTGATGTAATGTAAGAGTAAGGGTTACTGGATCATGATCGTTTTCCAATCATGAATCTACCTCCATCTTCTGTAAGAACTTCAGTAATAGATTTTCTTCCTGCTCCCTGATAAGTATATTCTGCTGGGTAATCGCCACGTGTAGAACCATTAAGGGTACATAGGTGCAATCATTTATCTTTCACACAAACCCGCCCAATTAACTTTAGGATCTTTAAACTGTAGAATACGGTTGAATACAGGTGTTCTCCTGGTGCATTCTCATCATAATAGATCTTAAATTGATTAAATAATGCTTGATCATTTGGTCCCATCCTAGCGTTTAAGTTCTTCCTATGATTATTGCTGCTGTGGGATATTTGTCTGTGTAGCCAAGAATAAAATTTTCTATGCAATCCCAAATATTGTTGGACAAATTATTCTTATTAAGGGGAGGAATATAGATATTAAAAGGCAGAATTTCCACCTGTTTGGATGAAAGTAAGGTAGATGCAATCCAAGGCTGTAAAAGTGGCAGTAATACACATTTAAATTGCAGGGCTGTATTAACTAATGTCACAATACTCCCTTTAGATCTCTCACCCACCTTACTTGGGGCAGCTGGGATAGAGTTTGCCCAATAGCCATCTAGCTGTATCTCTGAAGAGGCCCAGGTTTCATGTAAAAAAGGATATCAAATTGTGATACATCATCAAAAAAGAGTTGGTCTTTTGATGGGACAGTCCAGCCTGCTATATTCCAGGTTAAAAGGGAAAGAGTGTCATCATTTGACCATTCATCAGGAGATATGATTCATACATGATGAAGTTGTAGGGTTGTTACATTGGGTTGAGATGTAACAGACAAAACTGACCTTCTCTAAAAGGAGGGGAGTCTAATCCAAGTCCGGAGCTTGTTCAAAGTGAGAGGATTTATCATAAGCTAACAGAGCTTTCCTTTCAAGTATCTCCTCATGAGATGTAAGTCAAGGAATTATTAGGTCATGTTGCATTCAACTTTGAGTTGGTGGTACTGACGTGGATCCCCTCTCAACCACTTGGTTTGTTGCAGAGGTGGTATTCAACAGGTTCTGACCAGTTCTGGAGAACCAGTAGCAGAAATTATGAGTAGTTCAGAGAACCAGAAAATACCACCTCTGACTGGAAATTTTACAGTATCCTTCCCCTGCCATGCCCACCAAGCAACGCCCACAGAACCAGTAGTAAAAAAAATTGAATCCTACCATTGGTTTATTGCTGAAGGTATCATAGGATATTCAAGTAAGGATGATAGCATCTCCATATCCACTGGGACCTCTATTGGCCCCAGTGAATCTTGGCTTCTATTTCCCATGATCTTGTTTTCATGCAATCCCTTGTTCTCTGGGGGAGGAATAAGAGTCTCAATTATTGGGGAGACAAGATCTATAAGCGGCTCAGCTGTGTCCATTGTGACCAATAAGGATTTCTTTAAGTTTTCTAACTTAAATAGTATGTTGTCTTGTTCTTTCTTTGGTAGAGAGCCAAAAGCATTGCTAAGGCCTGCTTCTGTGTTATTAAATACATCTGCACCAAGTAAGGTTGACTGGCTCCCCTTCTCCTTCCCTTGCCTTCCCAAGATTGAAAGTGAGGGAAAAACAGCAACCTTGGGAGCTCGCTTGTTAACGATTAGGGGTTTAACCCAGTGGTGGGATTCAATTTTTTTACTACTGGTTCTGTGGGCATGGCTTGGTAGGTATGGCAGGGAAGGATACTGTGAAATCTCCAGTCAGAGGTGGTATTTGCCAGTTCTCTGGACAACTCAAAATTTCCACTACCAGTTCTCCAGAACTGGTCAGAACCTGCTGAATACTACCTCTGGTTTAACCATTTCCTCACAAAAGACTCTGATGGGAAAAATTTGAAAAGAAGTTAGGTGTGCCTTCATCTTAAATAGCATCAGAGCAGTGATGGGATTCAAATTTTTTTACTACCGTGCGTGGCAGGGCAAGGATATTGTAAAATCTCCAGTCAGAGGTGGTATTTGCTGGTTCTCCGAACTACTAAAAATTTCCGCTACACGTTCTGCAGAACTGATCAGAACCTGGTAAATACCACCTCTGCATCAGAGGTATCGTGGACTGGTTAAAGGATAGGAGTATCCACTTCCAGTTTGGAGCCTCAGGGAGCCACTCCACCACATGTAGATCAATCTGTCCCCCTTGGCAGTGTAGAAACTGGCTTAGGGAACTTAGTATTACGCTCTTGGTATTCCAAGATCCATAGTTAAGTCTATTCATATGGATTCTAAGATCAATCTGTTGTGTTTGCAGTGAACAATGTAATTAGAGGGGAGATGCTTTACTGTTTTCCAAAGAAACTTCTCTATTAATACCTCCCCCTCTCACTGCCTCGTATGGAGAAAGCCAGTTTTTCTGGGAAGGCTGCAGCTTTTTAGCAGGTTCTTTAACTGTTTCTGTCAGCCTCAAGATCTCTTTGGCTACCCTAACTGCTATCTATCTCATTTATCTCTCTCATATCCTATCTACTGTATCTTCTCTACTACTAGGCTTAATTCTTTCGGCTGTCATTAGCAACGGGGGGAGGGGTAATTGTGGGGCGGAAGAGAGCTGGAGGTGTTTTGCATTCCTTTACTGTGGGTAAGCAAAAGGAGGGGGTGTATGATTTCTTCTTTTCAACTTTCCATTTCCTTGCTAGCTTCTATCCCTTTTTGCGCAGCTGCAAAGTTTTATCAAAATATGTCAAGGTCAACGGACAGAGGCCTCATCACCACCTGAAGATGCCCACATGATCATATTCAGAACTTTTAATTGGAAGAGACTTCTGGACTTTGGGGGGTGGGAACAATTCCATTCCTTTGTATATGTGATCTGCGCGCCAAATTCTCAGATTCGGAATTCCATCTGTAGCTTCCACTTTAATTTCCAGTAAAAGAATAACTTTGCTCTGATCCATGGAGTCTGGGTATTTCTTTCTTGGATTTTGAAGGGAGCACACACTGACAGTTTCCTTGTCTGTTTGCTCCTTGACCACAGACTTATCCAGAGTGTGGGATTTAACCCAGTCTTCTGTAAGGTGTTTGGTGGGAATGAAAGGTCTCAGATCTTGTGTTTGAAGAAAAACATCTTTATCTTTTCTCAAGGTCTCCAAATCATGTTGTATGGCTATTAATTTCTCAAATATTGAAACAACAGTTTGTGCTTTGAGAAGGCATTTCTTTGTCATAAACTCAGTTGTATTTTCCCATGGTAATCTCTCTGTTCTCTGAATTGTTCTTAGCCTTTTTAGCCTTTATCTCTGATTCCGTACTGGGTGTAACTGGGCTAGCTATTTTGTTGTCCCCCCAATAAGTATGGGAAAGTCTAATAGCTGTTGTTTTGTCAATTCTCTTTGCAGATCCCGTTCTAACATTTCAGATTTGTTAGAGATGGAGGGGGAGGTGGTTAGTTTTACTTATGATTATCTTTCCGACAAAATGCTCCTCAATTCTTGGTTGTTTTGCAGAATTCAAGGGTGGGAAAGATCCTGGGCTGGGACCTTGGTGTTTCTTTCTTTTTCCCATGTCTCATTTATGTAAACTCCTTTAAATAGAAACTGTTCTGCTTGCTAGTAACCACCCTGAAGCCAGGCAAGGATTTCCAATACACAGATCAAAACCCCAAGGTCTGCAATATATAATTGCTTACCTAAAGCAAAAAGTAAGAATTTCTGTTAAGATGAATTAATGCAGAATGAGGCCCACTTATGTTAGTAATTCTTTTTCACACTAATTACTACTATTTTATTGTGAAGGTTTTGTTCATTTTCCCTCTGACCATTTTTATGTTATGAATTTAAACTAAAAAACTAGGATATGTGAACTTAAGTAGACTAAGCAGTCTTTTGATTCCTTTAAAGAATTAACAAAAAATCTAATTTATTATTATTTATTATTTTATTTATTTATTTATTTTGTCAAAAGCTTACGACACAATAGAAATAAGAATAAACATAAGTTTAAATATAAGAAATAGGAACTAATAATTGGGGACAAGAAGACAGGGATGATAGGCACGAATGTGTGCTTATGCACGCCCCTTACAGACCTCTTAGGAATAGGGTGAGATCAATAGAGGTTAGTTTGAGGGAAAAGGAGCGGGGGTTTGAGCAGGTGACAACAGAATTGGGTAGTGAGTTCCAGACACTGATCACTCTGTTGCTGAAATCGTACTTCCTGCAATCAAGTTTGGAGTGGTTTACATTAAGTTTATATCTGTTGTGTGCTCTTGTGTTGTTGTGGTTAAAGCTGAAATATTCATGAACTGGTAAGACATTGTAACATATGATTTTATGTACTATGCTTAAGTCCAATCTTAGCCAGCATCGTTGAAGGTTATCTAAGCCTAGAATCTCAAGTCTAGGGTATTCTGTTGTGAACAGAGGAATGTAGTATTCTTCTGGTAAAATACTTCTGGACTCTCTCAATTGTATTTATGTCTGATATACAGTGCAGATTCCAAACAGCAGACCTGTATTCAAGTATTGGTCTAAGGCATTCTAGGGCATTCTAAGGTTTTGAATGCCCTAGTTTGCAAATCAGTATTACCAGAGGAGAAGCTTCGTAAAATTAGATTTACAACTCTTAAAGCCTTTTTGGCATACTATTACAGTGAGCTTTGATGCTTAGGTCATTTGATATGAGAACTCCAAGGTCCTTGACAGAGTGAGGGTCATCAACAAGGTCATATCCACCTGGCTTGTATTTGGTATACATACATACATACATACATACATACATACATACATACATTTGTTTTCTTAAGTTTTCATGGGTATTTATATGTATGGTATTCAGCTTTGTTCGGGTATTTTCCCATGTCATTGTAGTTGTGCTTTTAAAGTTGTAGCAACGTTTCGGCAGAATCTTATCTGCCATCATCAGGCTTCCGTATTGTGTTCGTCTGTGACTCACTTTGTCATTTTTGTAAGTGGTTTCAGTTTCAGCTCTCCAAGTTGTAAGTTGTTTTATCTTGTCCCAAAGTAGAGGGTGGATTTTGCTGTTCAATTCCAGGTGTAGTGTTAGCAAATCTTTATTTAACTGATCCAATTGGAATCTCTTTCTGTGGAGCTCGTTCCTGAGTAGAGCCATTTCAGTTCTTTTCAGGATACATTTAGTAGCTGCTGTGCTGTGATGAAATGTTAATTTGAGGTTGGTGTTGCATTGTTGTTTCTGCAGCTGCGTAGGAATTTGAGGTCACATAGTATTCCTGCTCTTTTAACTTCCAGCTTCTCATAGGTTTTGGTCTAGCTGTTTATTTCCTCCCCATAGAGGTCTGATATTTGTTTTCTTAAGTTGGGCGTTGGTCTTACCTGACACGCCATTTCTAGTCGAGCTGCGAGGATCATCCAGAGAGTGGGAGGTACTCCAGTCTGCGTCTGTGTAGGCTGAGCTTAATTATTAGGGAACGCTCCGCCCTCTGTCACGTGGTCCCTTGTAGCTTCCCAGTTTATGCGAAGTCGAGAGAGGAGGAAAGTCGTCTAACTCTCATCTAACTAGACCTAAAGTATCATTGGCTGAAACAAGGTTCCCCCAGATGGAAAAAAATTAAAAAGGGTGGGGCTGGATGATCCTCGCAGCTCGACTAGAAAGTTTCCTTACATAAAAGGCAAGAGCAAGAGTCTTGTGGTTCTTTAGTAGGGATTTTTTTTTCTTTTTAGGTTGCAGTTTGACATTGGATTGTTTTCCTCGCATGGTGGGTTTGTTGAGATGGTTTGTTGATTGAGTTGTTCAATCAAACAAGGTATTATGGTAATCAATAAAGCAACATCACACCAATCAATTATACTAATCACACTAGTTAATTAATTTAACTAATCAATAATCACCCTATAATTAATTACACTAATCACTAAACACACTAGTTAATTAATTGCCATAATCACTAATTTGCACTAAACATTCTAATCAAAATAATATTCAAAACAGTTAATCAAACTAAACAATAACCACTAGTTTATAATAATCTATAATAATCTATTAATCACTAGTGATAAATAATTATAAAGAAAAATTAGGGCAGGAAGAGAAAATAGGGGTGTAGGCCAGAAAGAGGAGAAGATTTGGTTTGGATGGCTCCTGGGGGGGTATAGGAAGAGGGTATATATTAGGTTGAAAGTCTAGATGAAAGTTTTTTGGCAGAAGGCTACTCTTCACTCATTACTTCAGATCTTCAGTTAGTGATCTTAGGGAACCAGATCTGTCTTCTCACAGATTTTCTTGTCTACGGTCAACTTGCCCCAGTATTTTATTCTGCTATTTTTTATATTTCCATTGTTTTAAAATTTTCTGTTTTATTGTTATGAGCTACCAAAAGTTGTTGAGTCAAGTGGCATATAAACTTAATAAACAAACAAGTAAACAAATATGTAATTAGCATCTTTTGCTTTAAAAAACCCCCTCAATTTACATTAATATGTCATTTTTTTCTGGAAAATTAAGATCTGTAATTGAAAATATCATTCTAAGGTTTCAGATAAGACACCACCAGCTCTCTAGTATTCTTAGGAGATATTGAAATTCAATTTGAAATGCATCTGGTGTATTTTTTGGCTTATGGTATTTGATGGAATCTTGTAAGACTTTGCCCTCTTACATATTTTGATTGTAATAATGTAACAGTGAAGTTCTAAGGTACTGACAAACAAATTAAGGCTAATATTATTGACCATTTCCCTCCATCTTTCCTTGATTTGCATAATCATTTAAAGATTAGTACTAAGCACTGATCATTTGGTAAATAACTAGTGACAGTCTATCACAATATTAAGGAGAAGTGGTTAGTAATCACAGTTTGATAGAAACCTGATATTTATTTTTTATTATTAAGATGAAACCCTGCTAAGGTTGAAATAGCTCATTAAAATAGTTGACATGTTTTATTTGATGGAAATTATTGTTCAGTTGCAATAAATGACAGTGCTTAAGTGCATGCTGTCAGAATGCGATAGTTAATTAAATTGATTTTATTGAAAGAGTCAACCCTTTAAAATGCAAACTATTAAAGAGCTTATTTGACAAGAAAATAAATCAGTCACATGAAGTCAATGCTGAAACACTACTACTGTTTAAAACAGTGATAATAGATTTCGATATGCTTATATGATTAGTTAAGGTTTTAAGTACTACTTTGGAAAGGGACAGAAAAACAGTCCTTTCAGAAGGTTAATTTTTTTACATAGTAAGCCAAATGAAAACTTATAGTTACAAGAGGAGACATGAAGCATCCTTTTGCTTTTCAGAGCAAAACCAAGTGGCAATTATAATTTTTCAGCTGTTGAACTGCAAGGTTACGATCTGGTCTTAGAGGAAACCTAGAGACTCCATTAAATATTCACATAAACAGTCCACAGAAATACATACTGTGATACAACAGAGGTCCCAGTGTTTAAAAATATATATTCAATATTCTAGATCCTTGGCTTTTTTCTCAATTCATTGGAGTTCAAATAGATTTTTGTGCTCAATGCTATATTGGATATAGATCTGAATTGAAGGTGATATTCGGTCTAAAGAAAGAATATATAGTAGAAGGAAGTGCTGAACAAAACAAATAAGCAAAGAAAGAAACCTGGTTATTTTTATTAAATATTATTACCAGCAAATTAGTTGTTCAATTAACTTAAAATATAAATTAATTTTATACACGATATACATTTGCTTTAATTTATTGATTTGTGATGCTTGCTTTAAACAATACAGTACAAAACTCAAATGTTGCAGGACATATGGCTCAATTTTGTTGCAACACTTGCAAAGAATAAATATGTTTTATGAGACTGAGTAGACAGGTTCCTAGATCATCACAGGATATAGGCACAGATCAAAAGGAATACACCCAATATATGTTACCATCCTCCTCTTGACATGAGTTGCTTTATCTAAGAGTAACACTGGCTCTCTCAGCATGTTTGAATCTTGTTGTTTTAACTGGAGCTTTCTTCACATTAATCTCTACCAAATGTTATTTTTCTAATGCTATTAAGGAAAAGCCTTGGGTATGTTGTTAGTATGAGTAAGGGATATTGACCCTTACCAGACATAATCTCTTGGTTTGTATATCTGTTGTCTATACAGACAAAAATGAATGCATCTTATATATAGCATGATTGAATCAGTGAACTTTAAAAGATACTAAATAGAATATAATCCATCAAACCTTAAAATCACTTAATGTTTATAGGACTTTGTCTCCCAATATGCCTGCACTTAGGCTAAGTTGATAAACTACAGTAGTAGGTTTAGAAATTAGCCCCACTGAAGTAAGGCTTAGGTCCTTCAAAAGCATTTGCATAGTTGGTTAAAATGTCAAGTTAAAGTATCAGAATAAGTTAGCAAAATTATAAATGTATAGTGTATAAAGGATAGTGATAATGTGTATAGAATAAGACTAAGGTGTATGTGAACTCATATAGAAAAGTACATAATTTCTTTTCCATTTTTTGAACAAAGATCCTTGCCACCACATAGTATCTACAATAATCCCATATATCTAAACCATACTATTCAGGAACTTTATTCCTTGTACAATTACTGCTAGATGGCCTCCTGGGAGAAGAAGGCATGCATTTTTTCTTCTTTGAACTTCCTCAAGAAAACTTTGATTCAGATCTAAATATTTCTATTGATTTATGGCTACTCTGTTCCAGCCCTGGATTTCTGTGCTGTTTCAAAGCAACCTCTGAAGCTGCATCTAGTTGCCAGAATTTGTGATCCTCCCTTCCTCTCCTTTTTCTTTTCCTCCCTCCCTCCCCCCCTCTCTCTATCCATCTGTCTGTCCATTTATCCATCCATATCTCATTCACATTCCTTTCCATTCCCTCTTTCTCCCTTCCCTCCCTTTCTTTCTTTCTCCCATCCCTCCCTCTTTCTTTTTCTTCCTTTTAAGAGAAAGAAAGAAAGAAAGAAAGAAAGAAAGAAAGAAAGAAAGAAAGAAAGAAAGAAAGAAAGAAAGAAAGAAAGAAAATGTTCCGGACTAGCAGGCTCGAAAGCCTGCAACTCTGATTGGCCCGCTGATAGCTGATCGTGATTGGTCACCATAGACTGATGCGATTGGCCAGTAAATGGGCTGCCGCGATTGGCCCTGCCAAGAGCGGCAAACTCAAATCGCCTTCATTGGCTGCCTGGCCACAGCCAGCCCTATATAAGGGGCTGCTGCGGCTGGGATTAGTTGCTCAGATCTGAAGTCACTAATAAAGAGCTGTTGTTGCTATCTGAGTCTTGCCTCTGTTCTTGAACCATCCTCCCAGATCTAACACTGGCAACGAGGATGGGATGCGGAGGCAACGAAGTCTATTGATTTGAACTAGCTGAAGGAGCACGTGGCTGACAGAGTGCAACGACGGCAACATGGCCAGCAGCGCTATACCACCCGCCCCATTCGATCCAGCTAGCGAGGACTGGGACTCATATATGGACAGATTTCAAATGTTCCTGGAGTCCAACAACCTCAAGGATGCCACGCCCAGCAAGAAACAAGCCGTTTTTCTAACCCATTGTGGGCCAGCTGTTTTTAAGATGGCTAAAGCCTTAGCGAAGCCAGCTGAGGTTAAAACCATGGATTGGCACACCCTTGCTCCCATCCTGCGCAACCATTACGCCCCAGCTGTGCCAACTCTTATTTGCAGACACGAGTTCTATCAGAGGGACCAGCGTGAAGGTGAGAGCGTTGGGGATTTTGTGGCAGACCTGAGGAACCTGGGCGGGTTATGTGGCTTCGCCAATCTCGAAGAAGCCATGAGAGACCGCATTGTCCTTGGCCTCAGAGAACCAACCGTCCAGAGCAAGATCATGGCCAAGGGAGACATCTTGCTTGCAGTTGCCATAGCAGACGCCACCGCAGCTGAAGCCACTCGTAAATCAGCAGCACGAATGCGTCGAACCAGCAGAACCAACCGCCAACCCACCAATGATGCTGGGAAGCCTCCAGACAAGTACACATCAACCACCCATCATGGAGATATCGAGTCATCCTCAGACAGCGAGGAGGAAGAAGTCCACAGACTCCGGTCAGAATGTGAGCAACGAGACCAGCGGGGTCGTAAATCCAACTTCCAATGCGCTGGATGTGGGGGAAACCATCCTCGATCCGAATACAGATTTTTAGACGCCATGTGTCGTTTTTGCGAGAAACGAGGGCACATCGCGAAGGTATGCAGAAACAAGAGAAATTCCAGCCCCAGACGGAGAGGGAGCAGCCCAAAGAGAAATGATGGCAACTCCACCACACAGAGGGACCGCCCTAGCAGCCAGTGGAACCAGTACAGCAGACCCTGAAGGTTTAACGGCATACCCAGATGAGAGGAGGCTCATCAAACCATCACCATCGGCCACGCTTCATCACTTGACGCTAAAAAAATTCGAGTAAAGGTCACCATTGAAAACAAACCGTGCATCATGGAAGTCGACTCTGGGTCATCATTATCCATGGTATCCTGGAAAACACTCAAGCAGCTGATCCCCAACATCCGACGCCAAGACCTCAGCAGTCAGAGACTCATACTGAAAGACTATCAAGGCACCCGGATTCCAGTCGCAGGTACCCACCATTTCCAGGTCTCTTTCAAGGGACATAATGCAATTCTACCACTCACCATCGTAGACAGAGACCGGACAAGTCTATTGGGCCTTCAGTGGTTCGCACCATTAGGAATCGGAATGGCTGGCATCCATCATACTGAAGACGATGACTGGGAGGCGGCCCTCATCCACGACTTCCGAGTAGTGTTCAACGAAAGCCTAGGCAAGTACAAGGGGTCCCCCATTTCGTTTAATCTTCGCCCCGACATTGCACCCATTCGCCTAAAGCCACGCCGAGTTCCCTTTGCTCTCAAATTCAAAATTGATGAGCAACTGGACAAATTAATTGCACAAGGCGTGTTAGAACCCATTGACCATGCCCGATGGGAGACACCAATTGTCACCCCCATAAAGCCTGACGGGTCCATAAGAATCTGCGGTGACTACAAGGCCACCCTCAATCACGCGCTACAGCAGAGCGCCTACCCAGTGCCAGTTCTTTAACATCTCCTGCATTCACTTGGGGGTGGCAAAATATTCGCAAAATTAGATCTAGCGCAAGCGTATCAACAGCTACCAGTTGATCCCGAGACTGCAGAAGCCCAAACTATAGTCACACATCGTGGTGCATTCAAATGCAACAGGCTCCAGTTTGGTGTAAGCGTAGCCCCAGGCATTTTTCAAAGCCTGATGGAGAGACTATTACAAGGTATAAAAGGGGTCGTGCCCTATTTTGATGACGTGTTAATAGCAGCACCCACAAAAAGTCAATTAGAGAAACGCCTCAGAACAGTCCTACAGAGGTTCAAAGATGCTGGCCTCAAAGTTAAGAAAGAAAAATGCCAGCTTTACACAGAAAGGGTGGAGTTTCTTGGCTACCTCCTTGACAAGCAAGGAATCCACCCCACAGAAAAGAAATTGGCAGCTATCAAAAATGCCCCAAGACCCAAACACAAAACCGACCTCCAAGCCTTCCTGGGACTTATTAACTTTTATAACATCTTCCTACCCCAGAAGGCGACTGTTGCTGAGCCCCTTCATAGACTACTCGATAAAAGGGCATCCTGGATTTGGAGACGTCGGGAGGAACACGCCTTCCAGCAAGTAAAAGACCTCCTTACCTCTAATGCAGTACTAATTCAGTATAACGAGACTCTACCCTTGACTGTCACTTGTGATGCCTCACCATTTGGGGTGGGGGCCATCCTGAGCCACGTCCTACCAAACGGCTCAGAGGCACCAATTGCATTTTTTTCAAGAACTCTATCAAAAACAGAAAGAAACTATAGCCATTTAGATAAGGAAGCCCTTGCTATTGTCTCTGCAATTAAAAGATTTCATGAATATGTTTACGGGAGACCATTTTCTATTATAACGGATCATAAGCCACTACTTGGCATTCTGGCGGGCATTCTGGCCTACTCCACACATTCTCTCCCCCAGAATGACGCGATGGTTGGAATTTATTGCTGCCTACGACTATCAATTAAAGTATCGACCGGGGAAATCTATTCCTCACGCAGATGCCTTGAGCCGCTCGCCACTACCCGAGCCACTAGAAGACCCAGCTCCCACGCTTCCAGTACTGCAAATAGAGACAATGCCCTCACCTCCACTAATGGCCCAAGACATCACCTTTGAAACCAAAAGAGACTCTTGTTTGGCACGAGTTCTTGGCTGGGTGGAGAGGGGGTGGCCAGATTATGACCCTAAGGAAATATTTAAGCCATTTAAAAACAGACAAACAGAACTTTTTTCACAAAGAGGGTGCATCTTGTGGGGAGACCGAGTTGTTGTACCAACTAAGTTACAAAAAAGGGTCCTGTAAATGCTACACGATGAACACCTGGGCATCGTGCGTATGAAAGCGCTGGCAAGAAGTTACGCCTGGTGGCCAGGTATGGACAAACAAATCGAAACCTGGGTCACTTCTTGTAACAGATGCCAGGAAAACCACTCAGCCCCACCAAAAGCTCCACCAGCAGAATGGGAAACACCCAGGGGTCCCTGGTCTCGCATTCATATTGTCTTTGCGGGACCTACGAGAGGCCACACTTTCTTAATAACTGTAGATGCGTATTCTAACTGGCTTGAGGTCAATAAAATGAAAGCAACCACTACTGAGGCAGTCATCAAAAAATTGAACAGACTCTTCGCCACAAACGGTTTACCAGATGTCCTGGTCTCTGACAATGGGCCCCAATTTACTGCCTTAGCCTTTGAACAGTATTTAGTGGAATGGGGCATCCGACACGCACTCACATTGCCGGCTCATCCTGCGGCGAATGGTAGGGCTGAACGAATGGTTCAGTTTACAAAGAAAACCCTGCAGAAAATGGAACAAGGTAACATCCACGACAAAGTCACCAGAATGCTGCTCCTGCAACACATCACACCAAACAGCACGACCAACAAGAGCCCAGCTGAACTCCTGATGGCCAGGAAACTCAGATCGCCTCTAGACCGTTTGCACCCTGCTTACACCCCGGAAAAGCCCCTGGGTTCCAGCAGCAAGCACTGTGCCTTTAAGGTAGGAGACCTTGTATTCGCAAAAAAATTTTCTGGGGATCCCCTCTGGATTCCTGCTCAAGTAACTCAAGTTACAGGTCCCCGCTCCTACCGTCTACTCACCACTGATGGCAGAGCGTGGAAACGCCATATTGACCAGCTGCACTCCAGACTGACCACAACTTCCACTCCTGACCCTAACTTTGACACCGGGGGGAGGGGAAGCCATGAACTCAGAATTAGAGCCAACACCTGTTTGTTCTGAACTAACACCGAGATCACCGCACCATAGTTTGCAACACTCACCTGCTGTAGCTGAGCCTGGACAGACGAACGCTTCGCCAAGAAACAGCAGCCAGGCAGTTTCAGCAAGCCCAGGGAGCCATGGCAGTAGCAACGAAGCTGAGGACTCTATCACCCTGGGGGAACCAGAAGAGAGCCCTGATCATGGCACCGGTTCACCGTTCCTGCTTGATCCAGCAAGCAGTCCATCTGAACCCGAATTTGAACATGGACAATTGGAATTGCGTAAGTCAGGTAGACAGGTGCGAAGACCTGCCTACCTGCGAGACTATATTACTCCACCCCTTAAATGGAACCGAGAGGGGAGGGGTGTTCCGGACTAGCAGGCTCGAAAGCCTGCAACTCTGATTGGCCCGCTGGTAGCCGATCGTGATTGGTCGCCATAGACTGATGCGATTGGCCAGTAAATGGGCTGCCGCGATTGGCCCTGCCAAGAGCGGCAAACTCAAATCGCCTTCATTGGCTGCCTGGCCGCAGCCAGCCCTATATAAGGGGCTGCTGCGGCTGGGATTAGTTGCTCAGATCTGAAGTCACTAATAAAGAGCTGTTGTTGCTATCTGAGTTTTGCCTCCGTTCTTGAACCATCCTCCCAGATCTAACAGAAAACATCTCTAAAACATCTTCATGGTATATTTTCAGCTGGAACCTCTTTCTACTTAAACCAGGGGTCCCCCAACTTGGCAACTTTAAGACTTGTGGACTTCAACTCAGCGCCCTGATTGGAATTATAATAATGCCAATCAATGGGAGGACTACAAAAGGGTAAAAGCTAATCTAATGGAAGCCCTAGAGGAAATAGGAAAAAAGCCCCTCAACTGGTCAGAATTTCAAAAGACAACCCAAAGGGAAAAGGAAAATCCTGACACCTTTTGGGTTCATCTCTCGGAGGCAGCTGTGACATATGCCCACCTAGACCCAAGCTGCCAAAAGGACCAGAGAATTTTAGCCTCAGCCTTTGTGGACCAGGCTACTAGTGACATCAGGGATCACTTCAACTGTATTGTATCTAACTGGCCCACCTTGGAAATAGCAGAGTTGCGCAGGATCGCAAACTTTGTCTATGACCAAAGGGATAAATTAAAAGAGGAAGAAAAAGATAGGAAAAGGAAGATAGAGAGACATGAAGAGCTAAGAGGTTTTGCTGCCATGCACCATAATGCCAGGCAAATACAGCGAAGGACCGCTGGTATCAGGCAGTGATGCTGGCAATGTAGGCAGAAAGGATGGCCCCAAGATGTGTGCCAACATTTCTATAAATGTGGTAAAACAGGGCATTTTGGCCGATACTGTAAACAAACTTGGTTTCGCAATCAGCCTCAAGATTCGCCCAGAGGCTCCATGCCAAGCAATAATCCATATCACAGAGGTGAGCAGAAATATAACCAACATCACAAGACACCTACAGCCCCCTTTCCACATAACAATGAGCACAGAGATAATGATAGATCTCAGTGGGGCCAGGGGAGGGATGAGAAATTTTCCTGACTAAAAAATGAAAACGAACCCAATGAATACACTGCTACCTTAACTAGGCTAGCAATTCCCTTAAGGAATGGCCCTGAAGGGCACCCCATGATTTCTCTGATCATAGGGGGAAAGAAATATGACTGCCTACTTGACACCAGAGCAACTTCATCACTAATTACAGCACCCCCATATAAAGACTCAGTGATTCCAGGGGTTCAGGACAATATAATGGGAGTTGGAGGAAAAATTATTCCTGTAGAATCAACTTGTGACATAAAAGTAGAATTGGGACCATTCTCTTTAAACCACTCTTTCACAGTCTGTCCCCAAGGGGAGCCTTACATTAAACATTCCAGGAAAAGGCACCCATATGATAGCCAAAAACAACACAGAGCTTCACATGGATCTAAAGAACTTGCCATCTTCTCTGTGGGTCTGGGATTATTGAAAAGTTCAAGCCCAGTCACTATTAAAGTAAAAGATGGACCACCTCCGTTTGTTTCCCAATACAAAATTCCAGCTGAGGCTATCCAACCTATAAGGAAACTGATAAAAGCTTATTTGGAACAGGGAGTCCTTAAGAAATGTACATCTCCCTGTAACACCCAATTTTTCCAGTTAAGAAGGAAAAGGTGGATAATGAAGGAAACCCCATCTTCAGATTTACGCATGATTTGTGCCTCATTAACAATTATGTGATACTACGTTCCCCATAGCACCCAACCCTGCAACGATAATAACTGAAATTCCTGCTTCAGCTATGTTTTTTACAGTTATAGACTTGTACACAGCATCCCAGTAGACCAGGCATCCTAATACCTCTTTGCTTTTACCTAGGAAGACCAACAATACACTTGTTGGTCTTGTGATTGCCACAAGGCTATATTGAGTCCCCTACCTTATTCTCCCAAATTTTAAAGGCGGATCTCTCCTCTATCTCCTTGCCATACCAATTGTTATGTATATGTAAATAACGTTGACAATATATAAACTACAAATATATACGTTTGTAGCTTTAAGGAAAAATACTGTAATGTATTATGCTGTATTCTGGTTGGTTAATTATGCTATAAGTTGCCATAAGAGGGAGCTATAGATCATGGTTTAATTCTCTTTTTCTTTCTCTTTTTTCACTGATGATTTCTCTTGATACTGATACTGACTGACTACGGACCAATACTGACTAACCCTGTTTATTTTGATATTCTGTTGATATCGAAGTTTATTTGTTGTATTATGGTTTGATATTTGTCTGCTGTAAAAGACATGGAACCGGTAAGAAGACTTTTTAACTAGATGTAAGAAGACTTTATAACTGGATATTTCTGGAGTGATAAAAACATGTATGACATGGACTGTTTATTGGACTGTGCTATTTCTTCAAGTAAACATTAATACAACTTGTTCAACTCTGTGTGGCTGTATACTTCTTCATAACTGTTCTCATAAACTGTTTTCCGTGTGCATATCCTTTTATACAAGGGTTACTCTGCACATATCCTAACACCAATCAACTCTGAATCAATATGTTGATGATTTATTGCTTGCCTCACGTACTGAGTTGGGATGTAACTTTGATACCTACATCTACTAAAAGCTCTGGCTGACAGGGGGCATAAAGCCTTCCCTTCAAAATTACAATATTTAAAACAGGAAGTAACATATTTAGGCTATATCATTGCAACAGGAATTAGGAAATTGGCACCTAGCAGAGTACAAACAATCTTAAGCATGAAGCCTCCACAAACAAAACGACAAGTAAGAGCCCTATTGGGAGTATTAGGTTTTTGCCACCCATGGATCCCCTCATTTAGAGAATTGGCTAGACCACCAATACAACTGACAGGAAAAGATATGCCCGACCCCATTGAATGGTCAAAAACATTAGATCAAACAATTCAAACAATAAAACAAACGTTAGCTTCAGCCCTGGCACTTGGTCTCCCTGACTACAAAAAGTCTTTTACCTTGTTTATTCATGAAAAATCAGGCATTGCTTCAGGTGTACTAACACAACCATTTGGATATACACATCGACCAGTTATTCAGTAACACTAGACCCAGTGGCAAAGGGGGCAGTTCCATGCTTAAGATCTGTGGTAGCCACTGTAGAAATAGTTAAAAGATCTAAAGATTTGGTGCTTGGACAACCTCTAACCTTAAAGGTCCCCCATGAGGTTTTTGCTATCCTTTCAAAATCTCAGACCCAAGCCTTCACCCAGCAGTGCCTGGCTCGATATGAGGTGGAATTATTTACATCAGAAAATATCACTTTTGAAAGATGTAACACCTTAAACCCAGCCACATTACTTCCATTGGAGTAGACTGGAGAAACTCTTCATGACTGCCTCCACCTAGTCCATGATGCTGAATTACCAAGACCCAATTTGACAGATACACCACTGCAAAACCCAGACCTCAAGCTGTTTACAGATGGCTCTTCATACCTACATGAAGGCAGGAGAGTAGCTGGGGCTGCAGTAGTCTCTCTCAACAAAATCATTTGGGCACCCCCCCTCCCTCCCTCCCACAGCGCTCAAGCAGCTGAACTTGTGGCTTTAACAAAAGCCTGTGACGCTGCGAGAGACCGATTAACCAACATATATACTGATTCTAAAAATGTTTTTGGGATATGCCATGCAACTGGAACCTTGTGAAAACAATGAGGTTTTTTAACATCAGCTGGCCAACAAATCATACACATGAAATTAGTAGCCCAACTATTGGAAGCCATACAATTACCAAAAACCTTGGCAGTCATTCACTGCAGAGCCCATCAAAAGAGTGACTCCACAGTGACAAAAGGAAACAGATATGCATATGAAACAACCAAATGGATAGCACAAGAACCGCTGCCTCATAACATCATGGCTCCTACCCTAACAATAAACCCTGAATTACCTTACACAGAATTTCTGGATAAAGAAGAAGCTGAGCAATAGGAACTAAAATTAAGGGCAGTCTTGAAGGATGGATTCTGGAGAGTCCCAGAGGGCAGACCCATAGCCCCATGCCATCTCCTTAGATTAATTTGCCAATGGTTACACACAAAAGGGCATTGTAGGACACAAGCCATGGTAGATGCTATGAGGAGAGTATGGTATGCCCCTGGAGCATCTAGTGAGGCAACAAGGATAGCCAGCATCTGTGAAACTTGTCAGGCAAATAATACCATCTCCAGAAAAGCAATCCATGAAGGAGGGAGACCTTGGGCACAAAAGCCCTTTGAAAAGATACAAATGGATTATACACAGTTACCTAGGGCAAATGGTTATCAATATGTTCTTGTATGTAGGGACCAATTGACTCACTGGGTGGAGGCCTTCTCATGCCGCCATGCCACAGTCCTTGAAACAGCCAGATGCCTCCTTAAGGATATTGTGCCCAGATTTGGGGTACCCACTGTACTGGATATGGGTGGGGAAAACATTTCATAGCCCAGGTCCTCACTTAAATATTTCAGGCCCTTGGCATCATCCAAAATCTCCACGTGCCATACTTCCTTTGTTCCACTTGGGTGTGTGTGTGTGAGTGAGTTAACAAGGAAATAAAAACCCTATTGGGAAAGCTATGCCAAGAAACCCACCTCTCTTGGCCACAAGTGCTTCCAATCACTCTCTTTTATATTCGAACAAGACCTAGACGAGATATAGGAATCTCTCCTTTTGAAATTCTCTTTGGACGTCCCTCAGACACATTATAAGGCCTGGATCCACACTCCCTTAACTTAGATAAGGGGAATATGGTTCTCTCTTCTTATCTTTCAGCTCTTCACAAGAGACTACAGACCCTGTGGACACAGAGTGCCCTAACACAGACCTTGCCCTTGGAAGAGGCTCTGCATCCCTTTGAACCAGGAGATTGGGTGTGGATAAAATTCTTCACCAGAAGAATCACCACTACAACCCAGGTGGAAGGGACCTTACCAAGTCTTGCTAACCACACATACAGCCATCAAAGTGGCTGAGAGAGATTCCTGGATCCATTGGACACATGCCAAACCAGCACTTATAGACCACAGCTCTGTATCAGTACAAGTACTCCCACTCATCAAACTTACAAAAGACCCTGAAACAGACCAATGGTCACTAGAAGCATTCTTTGATACCACAGAACCTGACATTCCTGTATAAAGACATTGAACTATAGTACATTGGATTATAGATTTTTTCATTCTTTTTTTGACACTGGACTGTACACCTTTTTGACTGACACTGGACTATAATCCATTGGACTATCGATTTTTTAATTATTATTATTTTTCTTTGGACATTGGACTATACACCCTTTTGGGGACATTGAACCATAAGTTTTTGTTCCTCTCTCTCTCCCTCCCTCTCTCCCCCCCCTCTCCCTCCTTAAAAAAAAAAACCTCAGGGGTGAGAATAGGACTCTAGACTTTATTGTTAATTTCCTTTTATTTCTGTTATAGTTCTACTTCCTTCATTGTATTATTGTTTCTTTCTTTGTTTAAAAAAAGAAAAAGAAAAAGGGGGTGGGTGGCAAGGGAGCAGGGGAGTAGGGAAGGGTTTAACCATGGGAAATGGGAAACTCAATGTAAACATGCTACGTAACAGTACAAGTACTGTATATTATTTGTAACGTGTAACAGCGTTCCTGGAACCAAGTCTTTCCCAGAGAAAGGAAATATATGGGAATATCTAGCCAAGGAAATACTCAACACCACCAACTTTTGCCTAGCAGGGGAGAAATCAGTTAAGGACATTCTGGCCACATGCTTAATGGGAGTAGCATCTAGACTACACAACATCTTTAACTACACTAGGCTTAAGGATTTCCACCTCCCTGATTTCTACTCTACTATCTTTGACTGGGATTATTCTTCTAACACAAAGGACCACACCATGTACACATTACACATTGCTGTAACCACTACCTCTGAACAATGTTTTAACCTCACAGGATGCCAACCTCAAAAGATCATCACTAATTGCATCAACCTAGATATTATAGATCTCAAATGCAATCACACAGAAACCATCCCATTCTCCTACAGTTACTGGAGGCTTCCCCCAGGATGGTTCTTCCTGTGTGGCTTGAAAGCTTTTTCATATCTTCCTGCAAACACCATAGGCAGGCCCTGCACTCTAGGAAAGTTGACAATGCTTATGCCCTCCCTGCAGAGATGACACAGAAGAGCTTTCCATACTTTAGAATCAGACTGTGATTCAAAAGTCTCCTTACTTACAAAAGCTGAATATATTTCATTGGCAGTCTCTCTAGTGGGGGTGCTAGGGTTATCTGTGAGAAATTCCAGAAACAACATGTACCCTACCCAAAAGTTTAAATTCGACTTCCCATGCCTTGGATGCCCTCAACAGAGAACTGAGACAGGTCAGGGAGGCCACCCTGGAAAATAGGGGAGCTATAGACTTCTTATTACTGCAGCATCATTATGGATGTGAGGAATTCAAGGGACTCTGTTGTTTTCAAGTAGAGGAAAGCTCTGAACTTGTAGAAAAGGACATCCACCACTTGAAAGAGCTAGCTCAAATATTGGCCATGAGTCATCATTCCTGGATCTGTCTTGGCTTTTCTCATGGTTGCCGGACTTCCATTGGGTAAAAATCCTCATTTCTACCATTGTCACTGTCTGTATTGTGGGAGTCCTTTTGTGCTGCCTCTGTCAATGCATCCCCCCTTGCTTCAGTGGCCTGAAAGCCTGTAGTCTAGCCCTCTCTAAAACAAGCACCCCAGAAAAGCAGGCAGCTTTCATGATGGTCCAAATACAATGATCTAATACATATTGATTTTACAGAAGACAATGTTGAAAAAGCACTACGCAATCTAAAACCATCTCTATCTATTGGACCGGATGGAATATGTGCTTACTTCTTAAAAAAGCTATCCGCTGCCATAGCAGAACCTCTAAGCATAATCTTTGAAAAATCCTTCAGGACCAGCTCCTTGCCAAAACTATGGTCACAAGCCACGGTCATCCCCATCTTCAAAAAGCCTAGTTGAAAATTACAGACCAATCTCCTTATACTGCATCACCTGTAAAGTCATGGAATCAATTATTAACCAATCCATTACCCTCCACTTAGAGACAAACAACCTACTCTCTAATAAACAATTTGGTTTCAGAAAAAAGCTATCCTGTAATCTGCAACTCTTACACTGCAAAAACATATGGAGTACACAACTCAATCAGGGCAAAGCAATAGACGCAATCTACATAGACTTCTGTAAAGCCTTTGATTCAGTGGTACATGACAAACTACTCCTAAAACTAAAATCTTATGGTATCTCTGGACATCTGCATAACTGGATAGAAGCATTCCTGTCAAACAGACAACAAATGGTCATAATTGGGAGCGTCCTATCAAATTTGTACCTGTCAATAGTGGTGTCCCCCAAGGCAGTGTTCTAAGACCAATTCTCTTCATACTCTACATAAATGACCTCTGTGATCATATTAAGAGCAACTACGTCCTCTTCGCTGATGATGTAAAGCTATTCAACATCATAGACAATACTGCTACCCTTCTGCCCTACTGCTGCCTTCAGTCCAATCTTAGCATATAAAATCATACATTGCAATGTCCTACCTGTCAATGAATACTTCAGCTTCAACCATAACAATACAAGAGCAAACAATAGATACAAACTCAAGGTTAATCGCACCAAACTTGATTGCAGGAAATATGACTTCAGCAACACAGTGGTCAATGTCTGGAATACTCTACCTGACTGTGGTTTCTTCCCCAAACTCCAAAAACTTTAACCTTAGACTTTCTACTATTGACCTCACCCCTTTCCTAAGAGGTCTGTAGGGGGTGTGCATAAGTGCACCAGTGTGCCTACTGTCCCTGTCCTATTGTTTCTTTTATTTTTCTTATATGTATCAATGTATTCATAACTATGTTTTTACTTATACCTATTATCTTGTAATCAATTGACAAACCAAATAAATAAACAAATTGACCATGAATACCAGATATATCCAGATACCACACTAGATGATAAGGATGAGGAAAACTACACAGAAGAATTAAAAAAGAGGGATTGTTGGAAGTTACGATTCCCCTCTCTTCTAGGAAAAGAAATCTTAAAACATTAGGGGAAGGAAAATTCCCCTAAAAGAAAGGAGAGGTGAAAACACAAGCAGGATCAGCTCCATTAGCCCCCCACCTTTGCATGGGATACACATTAGCTAAGATCCTTTCCCATAGAAAAATAGATGGCAAGCTATAAAAAAACTTGTGAAAAGCAAACCAAAAGGCATAAGAGGGAACTCAGGATATTGCAACCTAATGCAACAAGCAGCTACAAAGTGAACAAGCAGCTCCTATAAATCAATTACTCCTACCAAGTTCTCAGGAAGAGATCCCAATTTCAAGAGACAGGAACTCATCACACACACACAAATCAAAGACTTCAAGGTTCACACTTAGAAAATCAAAGGATCTGAAGGGTATAAGAAAGCAGTTTCTCTACCCACAAGATTAGATTAATCTCAGGAATGCTGTAGGACTTCTTACTTGCCTTCCTATTAATAAACTGATTCTGACCTCCAATGCAGCTGACCAATTATTTTGTAGTACAATCTCCCAGCCAGGAAATTTGAATCCACAAAGGAAGGAACTTTGCCTTTTTCTTAAAGGACAAGGCTTCTTTTTCCTTTCCACAATTAACAGTTTTAGGGGACTGCATAGTTTTGTTTACCCAGAACATTCCCAAGGCAGGAATCAGTACTTCATTATCTCCAAATGTTCTTTTTGCTAAACACTGAATCGCAGCATACTGGATGGCTGGATGCTCCCAGGAGGCTGCAGGAAGGCCTCCTAAGCCCAAAACGGGGCCTAGCAAGCCTCCCTGGAGCCTCTTGGGAGCAAAAACAGGGTGGGGGCAGTGCTAGACTCCCCCCCACTCCCATTTTTGCTTCCAGGAGACTACCCTATACTTACCTGGTAGCCAGACGAGCCTCGTGGGGACTTCTGGGAGGGGCTGGGAATGGTTTCTAATGGGAGCCCCCCCTTTCCCATTAGAAAAAGGTGTCGGGCAAACAGAGAAAAGCAGGATTCAACCTATACAAGCCTCTCCAAGTGTTCCTCGGTAGAAGGCAAGTGGTAGGGGAAAGGCAACCGACTGGCTGCAGCAGCAAAAGGCAAGTGGGGAGAGGGAAAGGCGACTGGTGGTAGCAAAAGGCAAGTGGAGGGAAGGTGACCGGGGCTTGCAGAGCTTCATGCACCCAGGGAGATCAGTAAAGGCAGGGCCATAGCAGAAGGCAGGCAGCAATGACTGGCCTGGTGGGCAAAAGCAGGCTGCAGGCATGTTGTGCATGTGCACAATGTTGCACATTTGCAATAGGGACTGACTGGACAGGGAGTGGAGAAGTGGGTGGAGAGAGGCGGGGCCAGCCAGCGGGGCATTTTACCAGTTCTCCAAACTACCAGGAGCCCTAACATCCAGTTCTACAGAACCGGACAGAACCGGTAGAATTCCACCCCTGGTTCATTTGTGAGAAACTCCTTTCTGCTTCTGCTGAACTGACTGCAGTTGTCCTGACAATATCTCTAGCTTTTAAAATACTGCGAAGAATTGCATATTTCTCTGAATCTTTTAACACATTTTCTATAAAATCTTGATAATCATTAATTTCATAATGGAAAATTTCACCAAATGCAACCTGTTAGGAATGTGAGTCACCTAACAGCTATTTGGGATGGAAATATATAAATCAGGATAGACATTTTAATACTGTATCTTTAAGAGCATGCAATTGGGTGTGGTTCCAAAAATGGCCAGAAGATGGAGCCAGAAACCTGGGTTGTTTAGAGAGTCTTGGTCTCAGAAGACAGTGTGTCTCAGTGAGTTTCTGTTTCCTTCTGTTGGAGAGTATTGCCGTTCCTCCATTTTTCCTAATTGACTGATATTCATGGATTTGATGCAAGTCTGATACTGAACTGTTTTTCACACTGGACTTTGTTATTGGATTATCCCTGGACTGAAAACTGACTGATTTAACCTGTGAATGACTTTGGACTGTGTGTGAACTTTACTTAAACATTTATGGAAAGTAAAAACCTACATTTACTGTATATTGTATCTGTGTGCTGTGTGTGTATTATTCAAACAATTCTCTCAAATACGTCTCCCTGTATGCGCTCATTCTCCTAATGGGGAATTACGTCAACACTGGTTATGGGCCCAGGCCATACCAGGCTCAGATAACTGAGAGTTAGTGTGAATGCACAGTACTGTATGCAGACAGCTGTTTACTGTTTAATTGTGGGTTACTATCCTGGTAAAGATGGCACAAGACACTTCAAGTCTATCACTGATAACCCAGTTGGATGGAACAAACTATGTTTCCTGGTCTATGAAGTGCAGTCTAGTTCTGCATAGAGAAGGGTTATGGAATGTAGTTCAAGACCCACTAGATGTAAATGCTTGGGATCCAGCTAATGAGGATGATGCCAAGAAGCTTGCTGACTTTAAACAGAACAATGAATAAGCTCTTTGTATAATTGGACTAACACTGAGTGACCAGCAGCTAGTCCATATTCATGGCGAAGAGTCTGCTGCTAGATGTTGGGAGAATCTGAAGAGGATTTATGTTTGTGACAGTGTAGGTGCACACATACATCTTTCACGTAAACTGTTTAGAACACATCTTCTGAAAGGTGGAGATATGTTAGCTCATGTAAACTTCATGAAAAGAACTTTTCAAGAGCTACATGAAAAGGAACTTATATTTTCAGAGCTGCATCAAGTTTACATCATTCTTTCCTCATGGGATGAAAGTTATGATGATTATGTATCTTCATTGGAAGTCCTGCGCAGAGATGAACTGACATTGACTGACATAACTGGAAGGTTGTTAGAAGAAGCAAGAAGACGGCTGGATAGGGACCAACTGAGGAAGGAACAACCACAAGAAGAGGATTTATCTTCAACTGCCTATTCTGTTAGGAAATGTTTTTCTTGTGGGGCTAGGGGACATATAGCTAGATTCTGTAAGAAGTGAAAACAGAATACTGGTAATCACCAGAAGGCCAAAAAGAATGTTAGTTTAGCTATGTCTAGCAATTCAACTGTAAATCATGATTTGTGGGTTGTTGATAGTGGAGCATCGCAATTCATTACTAAAGATAGAAAAAGGTTTATAAAGATGTCTACAAGTAAACAACATGTATCATTGGCAAATGGATGGAAGATTAAGGCTTCTGGTCAAGGTACTGCATATTGTTCTTGTATAAACAAACATTTAACTATGTTATATGTACCTAAACTAAAATTTAATTTGTTATCAATAAGGGCTTTAGTTGGTTATATAGTAATCTTTAGGGGAGATAACTGTATAATAGAGAAAGAGGGTAAAAGTGTTACTGCTACTTTAGAGAATGATTTATATGTGATACATGATGATCAGTTGAAGATGGCTAACTCAGTTTATAACAATGTTAAGCCACATGATGAACGTATGCATTTACTGCATAGACGTCTGGGGCACATTAATTTCAAAATGCTCAAACAAACTGTTGAATTGGCAGAGGGAGTAAAATTGAAACCCTGTAGCAAGTATTTAAACTGTAATGCTTGTAGCCAAGAGAAGAGCAAGGATACTCCAGCAAACAGACTGAATGGGTTTAAGACCAAAGAACCTTTAGAGGTTGTTTTTACTGGTATAATTGGTCCTAAGAAACCTAGCTTTGGAGGTGCCTGCTATATTTTGAGTATAATGGACCGTTACTCACTATACAGTTTCTGCTATCTCATGAAAAACAAAACAGAAACATTCCAATATTTCTTTAACTGACTAAGGTTTGCTGAGAGAAAAATGAGGAGTAAAATAATTACTTTAGTTACTGATAGTGGGACTGAATTTGTTAACAAAAGATTCCAAACTATGTTGACATTGGCTGGTGTTGAGCATAAACGTTCTGCACCTTACAGACCACAACATAACTCATTTGTAGAACGAAGAGGGCAAACATTACAAGCCATGGCTCGCACTATGTTATCTGATTCAGGTTTACCTGAAACACTGTGGGGTGAAGCCATAATGTGTAGCAATCATCTGTTAAACAATGTAGTTAACACAACAACTGGAGAATTGCCATTCACGCGTTGGCATGGCAGAAAACCAAATTTGAGTTACCTACACATATTTGGAGCTCCAGCATGGGTGCATATTCCCTCACAAGTAAGACTGAAAGGGCAACATAGAGCTAAGAAGTTATTTTTTGTGGGTTATGAGGCCAACCATAGATTGTTTAGATTCTGGGATCAAGGCACAGCTCATGTTTATTGTAGTGCTAATGCAAAATTTCTTGAGCACGTTGGGTGGGATAAACTGGAACAGGAATCCAACAATGATATTATTATTGACACCCAAATAGTCCCTAAAGATAAAAAAAGTAGACCACAAATAGCCATTAAAGAGGAAGAACAGGAGGAAGTAGGAGAACAGGCACAGAAGGAGGTAGAAGAACAGGAGCAGGTGGCACAGGAAAGTCCACTGGTAAGCCCTGTATTACCAAGATGTTCAACCCGAGTTACACGACCACCTGATAGATATCAGGCTAGTGTTGTATGCCAAGTGAATACAATTCCAAGTAATTATAGTGAACTAAAACTGTATCCTGCTAAGGATCAGGTTGCTTGGCAGAAAGCAATGGATAAGGAACTGGAATCATTTAAAAAGTTGGAGGTATATGAAAATGTTAAGTTACCACCAGGTAAACATGCCATAGGATGTAAATGGATATATAAGCTGAAGACAGGTGTAGATGGGACTGTTACCCATAAAGCCAGGTTAGTAGCACAAGGGTTCAATCAGATAGCAGATGACTATGATGATGTGTTTGCACCTAGTCTGAAGGCTACTACATTAAGGGCAGCATTAGTGTGGGCAGCTAAGGAGAAATACATGATAAATAATCTGGATGTAGAGACAGCTTATCTGCATGCACCATTGCAACACACTATATATTTAAATAAACCTTTAGGTCTCAAAAATGATAATACAAATGATTGCTGGAGATTGAAAAAGAATCTTTATGGCTTGAAGCAATCAGGATATGAGTGGAACCAGTGTATAGTTAAAGAATTAACTAAGATAGGTTTTGTAGCTGGCATGGCTGATCTATGTTTGTTTAAAAAAGAAAGTAATGGTGTCATTTCATTGTTGCTATTGTTTATTGATAACATAGCATTAATCACCAAACCTGAACAAGAAGTTATTAAAATAATCTCACTGTTAGAGAAGAAATTTAAGATAAAACAGTTAGGAGAAATAAAACATTATCTTGGTTTAAAGATAGATAGAACTAGGGGAGGATACAAAATCTCACAAGCAGATAAAATTAACCAATTACTAAAGAATTTTAAAATGGAACTTTGTAAGCCGGCAAAAACACCAATAAGCCAGGAGTTTAGCCATAGTGATGTTCAAAGTCCTATTTTTGATAAGAATATTTATCAGTCCTTGATTGGTAGTTTATCTTCTCTCAGTAATTGGTCAAAGCCAGATATTGCATACAGTGTTAATCGATTAGTGAGATTTAACACTGAGGCAACTGAAAGGCACTGGCAAGCTGCTAAACTTGTGTTAAGATATCTAAAACAAACAATGCATTATGCATTGTATTTGGAGCCTAAAGATGAACTGAGTTTAACTGCATATGCTGATGCAAGTTTTGCTACAGATATAAATACACGAAAATCTACATTTACTGTAGTATTATTGGGAAAAGTGTTGATTGGATGGAGATCTATTAGACAGAAACATCTAAGTTTGTCAACAATGGAGGCTGAATTCTCATGCTTGTCTTTACTATGTATAGATTTAGTTTTGTATAAGCAATTAATTATTGACATGCGAATTGATGTAACAGATTCTATTGTTGTTTATGAAGATAACCAATCAGCAATACAGATGGCTTCAAATATTGCTGTTAAGACAAGAACAAAACACACAGATTTAAGATACTTAAATGTGAGACAATGCGTACAAAGTAAGATGATTAAGCTAGAATACTGTGTGTCAGAAAACAATATAGCAGATCATTTTACAAAGGCCCAAGGCTCTATAAACCATAAGGCATGCTTCGAGGATAATGGACTTAGAATGTAAGGTTGTATATATTATCCTACCCAAAAAGGGGAGAATGTTAGGAATGTGAGTCACCTAACAGCTATTTGGGTTGGATAATATATAAACCAGGAGAGGCATTTTAATACTGTATCTTTAAGAGCATGCAATTGGGTGTGATTCCGAAAATGGCCAGAAGATGGAGCCAGAAACCTGGGTTGTTTAGAGAGTCTTAGTCTCAGAAGAAAGTGTGTCTCAGTGAGTTTCTGTTTCCTTCTGTTGGAGAGTATTGCTGTTCCTCCATTTTTCCTAATTGACTGATATTCATGGATTTGAGGCAAGTCTGATACTGAACTGTTTTTCACACTGGACTTTGTTACTGGATTATCCCTGGACTGAAAATTGACTGATTTAACCTGTAATGACTTTGGACTGTGTGTGAACTTTGCTTAAACGTTTATGGAAAGTAAAAACCTACATTTACTGTACAGTGTATCTGTGTGCTGTGTGTGTATTATTCAAACACTTCTCTCAAATACGTCTCCCTGTATGTGCTCATTCTCCTAATGGGGAATTACCTCAACACAACCAATTGTTCTTCAGCTGCTTTCCATGGAACCATCACTTCTTCAATGTTCCAGTAATCTGGCTCCCAAAAAATTGAGAAATTTTAATTTATCAGTGTCTTTAGATTGGCTACCTGTTTTTAAATGTTCACAATCCATCAATCTTTTCTTCAAATTAGTTACAATGCTTTCTAAAAGTTTCCCAAGGAAGTCCCACAAATTTTGTACAAAATTTATATTTTTAAAGGTTTCTGAAGTAATTAATCCATCAACCTTTTTTTCATATGCATCCTTTTCATTTCTAAGCATTTCAAATGATTTAATTCAGTGGTCGCCAACCAGTGGGCTGGGGAGCACTGGTGGTCTGCGAGAAAATGGTGGTGGTCCATAGAGAAATGTCACCCCCAGAGCATCCTCCCAAAGCAATTAATCCAGGCTGCGTGGGAATACAAGGCTGCACCACCCACATGACCTGTGGGAACACAAGGCTTGCATTGCTTGCATTGCGAACAACATGAAGTAGTGAGGGTAGAGGGGAAGGGTGGAGGGGTGAACTTGCCCCACATGCTTCACCTGGCCACCGGGCTGCTTCTTTCTTCTTCTGGTTTTGGCTGCACATAAGGAAAGCAGGAACAGTCTTTTTTTCTCTCCCCCAAACTCCACCAGAAATGAGTCTTTAGGACCCTGCAAAGCATCCTACTCCAAGAGGCTGCACTGGCAAAGACTTATTTCTGGAAGAATTTGGGGAAGAGAAAGACTTCTGCTGCTTCTGCTGCTTTTCTTGCATGAAGCCAAAAGTCTCTCTCTCTCTCCCCCTGAGAATGGAGCTGAAGACAGTAAAGAATGATCAATCAGTAGGAAAATGGGGTGGGGAATTTTCCTGCAGACTTTTTTGGAATTTTCCTGGGGCCTCTGTAGACAGAGACTGCTGGAAAATCCCCCAAAAAGTCTGCAGGAAAATCCCCTACCATTTTCCTACCAATCGATCATTCTTTATTTGGGATCACGGAATACCATCTCTCTCTCTCTCTCTCCCTCTCTCCCCCCCCTCTCCCCCCCCCCAAGAATGGATCTCAAAAGCAGGTTAGGAGTGTGGCTGCCTTGGAGGGGATAGGGTTGGGGTGTGTTTGAGGGACATCTCTGTGTGTGTGTGTGTCTGTGTGTGTGTGTGTGTGTGTGTGTGTGTGTGAGAGAGAGAGAGAGAGAGAGAGAGAGAGAGAGCAACTGTTCTGACCCAGGCTTCGTAAATCGTAATTATTCACAAACTTGTTTTAAAAAACAAAACCTATTTTATTGCAATGCTGGTAATTGTTTTCATTCCTAACTGGAATTAATTTCAAACAGTCCCCCAAGATAAGCACACACCTTTCAGTTCTATGAAAGGCTGCCAAAAAAAGAAATATCAAATTAACTAAAAAAGAAACCAACCGAAGTACAAGAAAAACCAACTGAAGTACAAAGAGCTTCAAGGATGACTTGGAACCAATCAAACTACTTTGCTTCCTGCAAAGGTTTCATCATTTTGGCCTGGCTTTTATCCCTTATAAGAGGGGCAATCACCTCTCAGCCTTACTCCTGAGTTGCCCTTTTTGTTTCAGCTGTTCTTCTAGCAGCTCTGCGCACATGTGCACTGGGAACAGGCTCCCCTGGGTCCTCTACCTCGCTGCTGCCAGACTCCCAGATGGTCCTGGCTCCATCTCTGCATCAGATGCAGGACCCTCGTCTGAGTCCTCTTCAGACTCCCTGACTGGTCCCCGTTCTTCTCCACTGTCCGATTCCACTGCTGTCTGCATCGGCTGCCGGCAAACCACAACAACATCACTGCCAGCCCTCCGAGGTTAGATCAGATCTCCCGCCCCCTCCCTTCCCCCCCCTCTCCCACCAATGTCAGCAAGCCACCATCAGTGACTAAATTAGTAAACCAGCGAAATACTGTGGACATAATATACTTAGACTTCAGCAAGGCATTCGACAAAATAGACCACAACCTACTTTTTCGTAAGCTAGAAAAAAGTGGGATAGATAACATCATCACCAGATGGATTCACAACTGGCTGACAAACCATACTCAACAAGTAGTCCTTAATGGGTCTAAATCTACACAGAGGGAAGTAAGCAGGGGGGTGCCACAAGGTTCTGTCTTAGGCCCAGTACTCTTCGATATCTTCATTAATGACATAGATGAGGGAATAGAAGGGGAACTTACCAAATTTATAGATGATACTAAGCTGGCAGGAATAGTTAACACCCAAGAAGATAGGCTCAAGATCTTGACAGACTGGAACATTGGGCCCTATCTAACAAAATGAAATTAAGTGTAGAAAAAAATAAAGTCTTACACTTAGGCAAGAAAAACCAAAAGAACACATATAGACTGGATGAAACCAGGCTTACTAGCAGTAAGTCTGAGGGGGATCTTATTGGAGTCTTAGTGGACAGCCAATTAAATATTGGCCAACAGTGTGTGATGGCAGCCAAAAAAGCCAACACAATCTTAAGTTGCATTAACAATCAAGATCAAGTGAGGTACTAATACCACTCTATAAAACCTCAATAAGACCACACCTAGAGTACTGCATCCTTTCGCTCCTGCCACCACTGCCATTGCTCTGAAGCTCATCTGCCCCTCCCCCGGTACCACCATCACCACTGCCCTGGAGCTCACTCGCCAGTCACCAGAGCTTCCTGTACTGTACAGCAGGTAGGCCCTTTGTCCTGGCAGCTTCCTGCACTCACTGGAGCTTCCTGTGCTGTCTGGGAGGCAGACCCCTCATCCCAGCCCCTTCCCACACTCACCGGAGCTTCCCATGCTGTCCAGCAGGTAGGTCCCCCAGCCACTTCCTGCACTCAGCAGAGCTTCCTGAAAGCATCTGAATGCCGGCTGAATGGAGAGTCCTCTTGCTGATGGCTTCCCAAGTGACACTTTTTTCTTCTTCCTTGTACCTTGTACTGAGCTACTTGGGTTTTGAAACGGCATCTTCTCTGGCTACCAAACACAAGCACTCTTGAAATCCAAGTATGCTGGATTTCAAAAGCCAAGGAGCTCAGTACTATAAGAAGAAGTTCCAGGAAGTCTGACAGCAGAACTGAACGGTTGAGCTGTTGCCTTCCCAGACTCCAAGGACTGAAGCTTCTATTTTTCAGCGCAGATTGCAGAAAGGTAAAGCTGTGAGCCTGTGAGCATCTCCTGAATCTGTTCACCTCCCTTCATCCATATTTTGGGTACATTGCTCTTTTTTAAAAATTTAGGATAAAAAAATTCAATATTTACATGGTGTGTTGTAAAGTTAATTTTGTGAGTTTGCTTGAAAACAAATTTTATGTGACACATAGCATTTATATTTTAAAATTTGTGGCTGTGAGATTTTGTGTTTCTCTGTGATTGTTTTCATACCTTGATGATGTTGTGTAATTTTGTGAGTTTGCTTGCAAGCAAATTTTATGTGATATATAAGCTTTTATATTTTGAAATTTGTGGCTGTGAGATTTTGTGTGCCTTGATGGTTTTTATTCTTGAAAGCTTTGTCTTTCCTGTTCTGTGGGGTAATCTTGTCTGAGAGGAGGAAGAGGGAAGTTGTCCTTAATTTTAAGTGTTAATCTATTCATTTCTGTACAATAATGTTTTTATTACATTTTCATCTATAGGGATCTCTTTGTTTTTCCACTGATGTGCAAAAACACAATTCTAGCAGCTGTTAACATGTGTAAAACACCCAACAAAATATTTCTGGTTTTAAATCTATATGTTGCTTTACCATTGTTTCTAACCATGACACCACTAACTCTGGAATAGCTACTTGACTTGAGTACAAGCTGAGCCCAGTACTGAACCTAATCCATATATTCCTGTTTTTTGAATGGAGGAATAAATTTCAGAAAAAGAATTTAGTATTGCTCTGTGAATGAATTCATTCTTCTTGATCTAACTTCTTAGATGATTTTGTACTATATATTTTTTATTTGTCACCATTTTGTTGGACCCAATCCCCTGCTCTCTTAAAAATTCACCACATTAGTGGGATTCCTTCATGAAGGAAGGCAAAAAGCAAAAAGTGACACACCTCAAGTCTTCCTGGGTTGCACAAGTTGGGTTGCACAAGCATTCCTAGGTAACAAGCAGATTGGAAGTGTGAATCTGAGCCTTTTAGGCTGAATTCCCCTTTGAAGCTCCTTCAGCTTGATGAGTTTATTTGTGTGCCTCTAGTTAAAGTAATTGCCCTGGATCCTCTCTTCCTGCCTTAATGAGTTAATGCGTTGGTAAGTTATTTTTAGCCTGATTCTGCTTATTTTAATGGCTCTACTTAATTGTTTCTATTGTCAACTCTGTTAACAGGGCTGCTCTGAGTTTTTCAGCTGTGAATCTTGGTTTTCTTAAAGGGGGAAGATCTGGCTTGAGTTTCTTGGCACTGTTTTCTGAGGTTTCTGGTGCTGTGAGGTTTCTGGTACTGCTCTTCCCACAGAAGAGTGTCGCCTGGCTGGAATGCTGAAAAAAGCTTCAGTACATTTTTAAGATGAAAAATCTAAAAAGCTTAGGTGACTAAACATGGCTCCCCCTGGCTTCTTTCTCTCTGCTATAGAGAGAGCATTCCATTAGGGACTGTTGGTCCAGGTAAGACTGGGCTAATGTAAGGAAGTGTTAGCTAGGAAAGATTTTTGTGGCAATACTGGCACAAAGTTACAAACTCCCTTAGTTTGGTCCATTTTAAGTGTTTATTTTTCAATTATTAATTAATTGTAGTTATGAAAATATCGGCCATTCTTTACATTTTTTGCATGTCATTCTTACAGGCTGTTATTTTTAAATCAACTTTCAGCTCAGTCCCAGACTGGTGAAACTGAGTAACATCTGTTACTGTAGTGTCAGACACTAAGAGTGACTAAATATTACCAATCTCTGCTCCTTGAATGAAAAGACTGTGCATTGTTGGGTGAAAACAGAGATCCCTTCCATTACCCGTAGTCCTCAACTTACAACCACACAATTGAATCCATAGTACAATATTGTTTTATTTCTTTGCAAGTAGCCTTTAACATGATGAAAAGGCAACAGAGTTTGACCATTTTTTTCAGCAAGAGACAAAGATTGCTACCAGATTTGGATTCAAAACTGTCACAAACACCACTACAAGCACCATTTGGAGAAAGCAGTAAGTCCAACTCCAAAATTGAAAGTAATCTTCCTGACTGCTGGACATTGCAACAGTGTAGCAACTTTCAAGAGAAATATGAGGGACTGGAAGTTTCCAACAAAAAATGTGCAAAACATGACTTTTCAAAAGAGAAAGGTGTTCATGTGTCTAAAGAATGGAAACATTTCCAGATTGAGGCAGCAGGGAAAAATAAAGAAGTACAATAAGCGTCTCTAAGAAAAAAAATGAAAGGGTTGGCGGTGGCAGGACAGGGCGAACGGAGGTGAAGAAGACTGTTGCAGTCTTTGAACACCTTTTCTGGCGCCAGGAGCGATCCCCCAGGGTTACACGAACCCCGGAGAGGTTCGTGTCAATCTGGAGAACCTCGAGCTGCAGAGTGGGGAAGGCAACCCCCCGACAGCGAAGAGGGAAGCTCCCAAGCCCGGCGCAAAAGAGTAAGCTGTCATTCTATGGCGGCTTCAAGTCCGGTCTGCCACTTGAGTGAATAAGCAAAGCAGTGACAGCCTGCGAGGTCGAGAGTAACAGGAACAGAGAAACGGTTTATAACTTGGAACCTTTGAAGACTGAAGATAGCAGAATGACAGAAGAAGGACAGCGTAAATTCTTCTCTCCTGGTTGTGATTAGCACCTTTCAGAAGTCGGGCGGAAAGCAGCCAGAAAAGCAGTTGGGAAAATGAAAGGATTATAATGGAGAGCGGAAAAGCCTAAGCACAAAAGTGAAAGCGCAGATTTTACCCTGTGAAAGGGAAGCTCTGGGGGAAGAGGGAGATTGCTAAAACCAGATCGGAGGTCCGGAATTGGTGAGGGGCTTCATCTGATTTTTGGACCTTTCTTTTTGACTTTACTTGAGAAAAGGGAGGCGACGGAGGTGAAAGAATACTGGCATTGATCGAGTCTGATGAATCCTCAGATTTGAGCACAACACAACTATCACATCTATTTAATATTGTGGAGAAGACAAACTGAGCATTATATTGGACTTTGGAAGATTTGTATCTTGATTTAAAAGTTGGAAAGCAAAGAAAGAAGAAGAAGCAAGAGGAAGAAGGCAGAGACGAACAGAAGGCTGGGAAAGACGGTTTTGGGACTGCAGATTAGTCAGCACATTACACCATTTGCTGATTGGAAGGCTGAAAAGAATCCTCTAGCTGGAAGATGGACTTTTAGCTCACCCAACTTGCTTTCTTTATTACGTGGTACTACTTAATATTACTAGTTTGGCACTACTTTCTCCTTAAGATGACTTCCTTGCTTTTTGTTTGTTGATTCTCTGAAGCTGTGGTAATCTCTCTCCTACCCTTTCTCTTATTGTTTTGCCCCCTGCCTCCCTATTGTATCTCCTAAATAGCTTACATAATTCTACTTATTTGGGGGGGGGGGAAAGAGGGGGGTATATTGTTACTATAGAGTTAAGAGATTACTGTTGTAAGTATTAATAGTAAAGAGGGATAAACTCTGTTGATATAAACTATTAAGACATTTAAGATTAATTCCTTAAAGTGTTAATTGATGTACTATTGCTGACCAATTTTCTTATTACATAGACTAGAATACTGTAGTAGATATCTATTTATGATATAGGGGAAACGACTGTGGAGTGAGATATTAAATTGAAATACATGAATAGACTTTCAAATACAAGACCCAAACACTGAATGGTGATTTGGGATAATATATTTAAAATTGTGCATCAACAAAAACAAATACTTAGAGAGATGACATCCACGACAACTATGGCCTTAAAAACAGGAAGGAAGGCTACCCCGACCCTATTGACTACGTTGACACCCACCCCACCAACAACTCAAAAAACTATTGAGGAGTCCTTAACAGGGGAAAAGCAGCCTAATGTCCCCAACATTAATATACAAACTTCCTTATTATCCTTGCAGGAAGCTATATCTAAAATGCAAGAAATGATGATTAAAAATCACAATGAAACTAGAGCAGATATAAGCGAATTGAAAGATGAGATGGGGAAACTGAAGGCTGAAATGAAAGCGGATATATCGAAGGTGGAGGGTAAGATAGGGTCTCTACAGCAGGCCATGGAGAAAAATGAAGTGAAAATAAAAGATATAGAGAGTAGAACAACACGCATGGAGACTAACTTTGAAAGGATGGATGAGGAATTTAAAAATGTACTTAGAGAAATGGAAGACTCACTGGTTCACCTCAAGATGGACAAAGCAATGTTGTATTTAAGATTCCAGAATGTGGCTGAAGCAAAAAATGAAGAATTGGAACATTTGATGGCAGAAATATTGGCTGAATGGTTAGGAAAAGAAAAAGATAACCTAATTAAAGAGTTTGATGAGGTATATAGGGTTAGCACAAGCTACGCCAGATGCAACAACTGCCCAAGAGAAATCCATATCCGCTTCTCTAGGAGATGCCTGAGAGATTTAATTTTGAAAATGTCTAGGGAGGAAACGATATCATATAAAGGCAGAGAAATTATGATTTTTAAACAAATTCCAAAGAAAGTGAGGATGATAAGACAAGATTATAAATTTCTAGCTAATGATTTAAATAAAAAAGGAATCCAATTTAAATGGTTAATCCCGGAAGGGATGTTAATTATGTGGAAAGAGAGGAAAATCAAAATAGAATCGATAGAGCAGGCCCAAGACTTTTATCAACAGCTCACGGATACGAATGGTCAATCCACTAAAGAAGAACTTAAAAGGAGACCACAGGAGGACCGATATCGTCACAGAACCCCAAAGGAATGACTTTCTCCAATTTCAGGAAGTGATAAACCACAACCTGGGAGAGAAGAGCAAATCCCACAACAACAAGAAGAGAATCGAATCATTACTAGGCAAAAATCTAAGTAGACGTAGATAAATGGTGGAGGGGAAGAAGTTGCTCTCCATCAATATAAATGGATTAAATTCAATATCAAAAAGAAAAAGGATATTTTCAAAACTTATTCGACATAACGCAGATATAATATGTCTTCAAGTAACACATATTTCGAAAAATGATGAAAGACATCTAATTTGTCCAAAATTAGGGAAACTTTTACGGCACCGGCCGATAAACACAAGAAAAAAGGAATTGCAATTTACGTAAAACAAGATGTAAAGGCAGAATTAACCTGGTCAGATCCCGAAGGAAGAACTCTGGTTATACAAGTTTGGATAAACCACATCACATTTTTACTTGTAGCAATCTATACCCCAAATGAAGACCAAGGGAAATTTTTTAAACATCTCCACCAAAAAATAGTAGGCTTCGAAAAAAGGAACATTTGCTTGATTGGCGATTTTAACTCCATTGCAGACTACCAAAAAGACCATAGTAATATGGGAAAAAACAAGAAGGGGAAAAGGGAACTTTCCGCGGCATGTAAGGAAATGATGAAAGAGTTAAATTTAAAAGATTTATGGAGGGAACGGAATCTTGAAGAGAAACAATTTACATACTATTCCAATCCACATAAGACTTGGACTAGAATAAATATGGCTTGGATGGATTTGGATTTGGCTAATGAAATAAAAGAAATTAAAATCCTACCAAATGAATGGGCTGACCACAACCCAATACAGCTAATTTGGAGAGACAGGAGAGGAAGAAAAAAAAGATGGACACTAAATACCCAAATAGTAAATGAAGAAGAGTATATTAATAAGCTGAAAGAGGAGCTAAACTATTTCCTAAAAGATAATAATAATGAAACAACTTCAAAACAGAATATTTGGGATACTATGAAAGCAATTATGAGAGGTACAACAATTTCCTATAATGCTATGAGAAACAAGAGAACTTATGCCCGACAAAACGTATTACAACAACAAATCAAAGACTTAGAAATACAATTACAAAAACCCCCTAAGATCCAAGGAATACCAAACCAGTTAATATTAGCCAAACATAAGCTGAATTTAATTGAACAAGATAAAATAGAAGTTAGTTTGAGAAGGTCCAAACAAAATTATTTTGAACACGCTAATAAACCAGGAAGAGGGCTATCTTATAAACTTAAAAAAGAAAAAGAAAAGAGACTGATACACCAACTAATAGATGAGAAAGGCATACCACAACATGAGATTGAGAAGAAAAAAGATATTATATTAAACTATTTTCAAAGATTATATAAAAAAGAGGAAATCAATGAAGACAAAATAAGAACTTATCTGGAGAATACGAATGATAAAACAATAGGGGAAGGAGAGAAAGAATTATTAAATAAGGATATTACATGGTCTGAGTTGAAATCTGCAATGGAGAACCAAAGTAATAATAAATCCCCTGGTCCAGATGGGATTCCAGTAGAATTGTACAAAGCTACAATAGAGTTAGTAGGGCCACTGATGCTGGAAGTGTTTAACGAAGTACTTTTGGCAGCCAAAATGCCAGACTCATGGAGGGGGGCGTTGATTTCGTTAATTCCGAAGGAGGATGTAGATGCCAGATATATCAACAATTATAGACCAATTTCACTTTTAAACGCTGATTATAAATTATTTACCTCAATTATAGTGAATAGAGTAAAACAAGTTTTAAATTTATACATTCATGAAGACCAAAATGGTTTCCTTCCATCCCGCCAAATCAAAAATAATCTAAGAACCGTTATTGACGTCTTAGAATATTATGAAGTTCATCCAGAGAAACAATTTGCACTCATGTTTTTAGATGCAGAGAAAGCATTTGATAATCTACATTGGCACTTTTTAATACAAAAAATCTACAACATGAGTCTGGGCACTAAACTCGAGAACATTATCACAACAATTTACAACACCCAACAGGCCAATATACTAATTAATGGTGAACAAACAGGCCCATTAAACATTGAAAAGGGCGTTAGACAGGGTTGCCCCCTCTCACCCCTCCTATTTATACTTGCTTTAGAATCACTGTTAACGCGGATAAGACAAAACTCTGAAATCCAAGGAGTAAGGGTCAAAGCAGAGGAATATAAACTACAGGCGTTTGCAGACGATATGGTTTTCTTCCTAGAGGAACCCATGGAAAAAGGACATAACCTAATAAAAGAACTAGAACAATTTGGTTCAGTAGCAGGATTAAAGATCAATAGAAATAAGACAAAATTAATGACTAAAAATCTAACAGAGAATCAGAGGAAAGAATTAGAAAAAACCATAGGGATACAGGCAACAAAAGTCAAATATTTAGGCATATGGTTAACACCACATAGTAAATCGCTCAAAGAGAATAATTATGATAAACTATTACAGCAAATTAAGAAAGACCTAGAATCCTGGAATAAGCTGCAGCTTTCTCTACTGGGCAGGATTGCCACGATCAAAATGAACATCTTACCAAAATTCCTTTACTTATTCCAGACAATCCCAATTAAATTACCAAAATTTTTTTTGAAGATATAAATAAGGTAACACTTAAATTTATTTGGCAAGGGAAAAAAGCTAGAATCAATATTAAGGCTTTACAAGATGCAAAAAGTAGAGGGGGCTAGCGCTCCCAAATTGGGAATTATATTATTGGGCAGCCAACTTATTATGGTTAAAAGACTGGGTTAATTTACTCAACAAAAGAACTTTAGCCTTGGAAGGGCACGATCTTCAGAGAGGGTGGCACGCATTTCTATGGGAAGTGGGGAAAACTAAACAGTCGTATTTTCATAGACACCTTATTAGAGATTCATTATTAACTAATTGGAAAAAAATATGCAAAAAACATTATTTAAAAATTCCGATTTGGCTTTCAACAATGGAGGTAATGGTTCATCCCAACAATTTGGATATAACAAAAACAACTAAATATAAAGATTTATTAGACCCTCTAGGAAAATTAAGAACTCGACAGGATTTACAGGAACAGGGATTTAAAATCAACCAGTGGTTATATATACAAATCCATAGCAGATACAAACAAGATATCAAAGAGTTTGGAATCTATAGCAAATTACAATATTTAGATAAAATCTTATTAGGATCAAATAAAAAGAATATCTCCAAATTTTATAAATATTTATTGGAGGTAGAATTAGAGCAAGAGATAGTGAAAGGGAACATGATAACGTGGAGTAGGAATATTGGAAGAAGCATTACATTAACAGAATGGGAAAAGATCTGGAATAGAAACATCAAGATTACGAAATCGGCGGCGTACAAAGAAAATATGTATAAAATGTTATATAAATGGCACTTACCCCCTTCGAGGTTGGCGAAGATGAACCCTAACATGAGCTCAAGGTGTTGGAAATGCAAAAGCACTGAAGGAACATTTTTCCACACGTGGTGGTCTTGTAAAACTACCCAAAAATTTTGGCAAAAAATCAGAAAATGGTTGGAGGAGATAACTAAAGAACAAATAGACTATAAACCAGAGTTCTTCCTGTTAGGGATCTCTGATAGATATTTATCCAAAAAGACAAAATATGTAATAATCCATATTCTAACTGCAGCTAGATTAGCGTTTGCTCAATGTTGGAAATCACCTCATACACCTTCAGAGCAAATGGTTATTCAGAAAATTTGTGAGTGTGCTGAAATGGATAAACTAACGGTAGCGTTAAAAAACAAAGAGTCCTCAACATTTTATGACAACTGGGACTCATGGTATAATTGGCTTACACAGAGACAAATTATGTAAATGGTAAAAAGTAACTTAAACATAATGGAAAAGAGGAGTAGATTGGATATGACGAAGAGAAATGATCCTTACAGACTGTCACAAAAAGATATCATTCATTTTTAATTGTATTTAATTGTATTTTCTACCCTATTCTCCCTCCCCTTCCCTTCCCTTCTCTCCCTCTATATCTTTTCTCTTCCCCTCAACCAGCCTTTATCCGGTGTGTTAGGCCGGGTGTTTTCCTTCTTTCCCCCTAGCCGTTTTTCTTTCTATTTTATAAATGTATTGTCAATGTGTTTTTAAATTGTAAATGCAATAAAATCTATTTTAAAAGAAAAAAGAAAAAAAATGAAAGAACATTTTTCATCAAAAGCTCACACCATTTGCACAAAGAACTTAAAACAAGAGCTTGAGCAGGATGCTAAAACAAAAGAAATAGATAAGATGTCTGAAAAATGTTTAGGTACCACTTGTATAATATTCAAAACATTTTACAGCCTGGCAAAAGGATGTAAACCATTTTCAGATATAGAGGATGCGATAGAAATGCAAATTGAAAATGGACTAGATATGGGAATAGGATTGCATTCACAGTCAGCTGCAGTGAAAAAAGTTGATTTCATTGTAAAAGAAATTAAAACCAAATTGTTTTACTAAAATTATTGAAAAGAATCTGAACACATGTTTGATTATTGATGAAACCTCAACAATATCTTCCAAACCAGTTCTTACACTTTACTTAAAAGTTGAGGATTTTTTCACCAACAATTTTTGTTGAGCTTGTAGAATTGGAAAAACAAGATGATAGAGACAATATGTTCTTCAGTTATGGGAAGTTTAAATAATGTTAGGTTTACTAAGGACTACCTAGAAAAAAAATTAATAGAATTTTGCTCCAATGGTGCCAGCATTATGCTTGGAGGAAAATCTGGAGTGCAAAAGAGTTTCCAAACATCAGAATATGGCACTGCTTAAACCAGTGGTTCCCAAAGTGGGTGGTACCGCCCCTGGGGTGGGTGGGTGGGATGCCTTAGGGGGGCACTAAGAGGTGGCAGGGGGGCGTTCGAGGCCCTGCAGGGTCACCCCATTGACTGTTACACCGCTCTGGAGTCAGCGCCTCGAATGCGGCAGCTCCAATGCACCACATTGTATTGGGCTCCGGGAGGAGGAGAAGGGGATGGAGTAAAGTGCACTAAATTTGAGTGTTCTGCACAGGTGCTGCAAGAGCAGCGAACAACCATGGAGCCGGCTGTGGTGGGGCCTGGAGGGTGTGCACGAGAGGAGAAGGAGGGAGAGGGAGGAAGGAAATGGCTTGCGCTCATTCCTCAGCCAACCTGGATTTCCAAACACTCACCAAGAAGAAAGAAAAGAAGCTTCTCACTCTCTCGGAAAGTCCTGCATGCTCTTTGCTATCCTTTTTTCTTCCTTCCTTTTGGAAATCTGGGCTAGCTGAGGAACGAGCGGAAGCCGCAGTGGAGGCTTCCCTCCGCCCCTCCTCCTCCTCTCATTCTTCAGCCAGCCCAGATTTCCAAAAGGAAGAAAGAAAAGGGGACAGTGAAGAGTCCCAAGGATAGCACGCAGGGCTTTCCGAGAGAGTGAGAAGAGACACAGACAGGGAGCGAGAGAGAGCGAGAGCGAGAGAGAGAGAGAGAGAGATTTTATATATATATATATATATATATATACACACATATATATATACACACACACACACACACACACACACACACAGAGAGAGAGAGAGAGAGAGATACAAAGGGAGGGAGGGAGATTCAGCTCAATTCAGCTCTGTCTGCTCCCCCCCCCCTCTGTCTTTGCCCAGTTTTGCAAGGATTCGGCAGCGATCTAAGGCAGCAACCTCGTAGCACTGTGAGGTAACAGCCTGACTGTCACTCCTTTTGGAATGCAAGGTTTATTTTTGTATCTTTCCAGAGACAGAAAGAACGTGGCCAAATTTCCTTACAGTTATTCCCTGCGTCTGGGAGTTGGGAAGGGGGGTGGGGTTTGGGGGAGAAGGAGGGAGGAAGAGGCATATAGAGAGAGAAAGAGAGAGAGTTAGAGGAGAGAGAGAGAAGGAGAGGGAGAGAGAAAGAAAGAGAGATGAGAAGGAGGAAAGCAGGGAGATAGAGGGAGAAAGATAGAGATGGGATAGGGAGGAAGGAGAGAGAGAGAGCAACCTGTTCCCCATAGAAAACACAGAAAACCACAAAACCTGGGGGAGTCATATGACTCAGTGGGAGTGACATTGAGTTGCCACACCCACCCATGTCTTGGGGCTGTGTTTTGTTTTCTGTGGGAAACAGGTCCAAATGGCTCTTTGAGTGTTTAAGGTTGCAGACCCCTGACTTAGGGGGAGGCAGAGGAAGGGGGGCTTTGACCACAAGCCCAATATCCAGGATCCTGCTCAGCCAAGCCCACCCCTCTTTGTAGTTGCCATGCCTGACAGCAAGTTGACAGGGTGCCCTTCCTGCCAGGGATCAATCTCCCAAGCTGCTCCCCCTCTCGGGGCACTCATGTCGTAGAGGGTGATGCTGTTCCCTCCTTCCTGGAGCAGGGCAAGGTTGAGGAAGCCAGGGGCAGGCAGCTTTGCTCTACTTTCACGATGTGCCGCCACTGCGTTTGACATGCCAACTCCTCAGGCTCACCCCATTGAGCCCCTTGCACCTCTCCAGTGCAACAGTCAGTGGGGTGAGCCAGAGGTGCCAGTGCCTCTAATTCCCCCCTGCCAGCTCTTAGCGCCCCCAAGTTGCACCGCTCTGGAGCCGGCGTCTTGAATGCGGTGACAGCGGCTTTGCTTTACTTTCCCAAAGTGCTGCCACTGTCGCATTCTGTCTGTCTGTCCATCCATCCATCCAAGAGGTCTGTATGTCTGCCTGCCTTCCTGCCTACCTACCTACTACCTACCTACCTACCTACCTATATCTATCTAGCTACCTACCTACCTACCCACCCCTCTCTCTGTATGTATGTGTATGCATGTGTATGTATGTGTGTGTATATATATGTGTGTGTGTGTGTGTGTGTGTGTGTCTGTGTTTTCTTAAGTTTTCGCGGGTACTTACATGTATGGCATTCGGCTTTGCTTGGGTATTTTCCCACGTCATAGTAGTTGTGCTTTTAAAGTTGTAGCGACGTTTCAGCAGAATCTCATCTGCCATCATCAGGCTTCTGTATTACTTTAAAAGCACAACTACTATGACGTGGGAAAATACCTGAGCAAAGCCAAATGCCATATATATATATATATATATATATATGTAGATCTTTGGGTTGTTCGGGTTTTCTCCCGCGTAAGATTTGAAGTATCTAGGCAACGCTTTGATGAAGTCTCATTCATCATCTTCAGGCTTCTGTCTCCAGCTCTGTGCTTCTCAGAGTAATGGAGATTGCAGCTGCTTCCTCCTTTTAACTGCCAGTGGGGTGGAACTTGATTGGGTGGGGGCTTGGCTGTGTTCTGATTGGGTGGGGGTGTGTTCTCATTGGTAGGGGTTTGGCTGTGTTCTGATTGGTTGGGGGTTAGCAGTGTTCTGATTGGTTGGAGGCGTGTTCTGTTCAGGAGGGGCTTGGTTGTGCTCAGGTTAGTTTTAGTTGCTGGGGATTTGAGCTGGAGAGTTGTGATCTTGCTGTTTGGCTTCTAGTTCGTGGTCCTGCTGCATCTTCATAGTGGGTGTTGGTTTGCTTCATGTATGGCTCAGAGGGGTTTGAAGTGGGTAGTGATGCAGCTGCAGTGCAGCTTCTGGTCCATGGTCGTTTCTCATTTTCTGAATGGGTGGGAGTCTGTTTTCTACATGGAAGTGTGGTGGTGGCATCTTGTGTGGCTCTCATGGGTGTGGGTCCAGTGTCCTTCTTCATGTTAGGTACTCGTCTGTTCATGAGGCGGGTTTCCAAATGGCTGGAAGGCGGGAGGTGTCATCTCGTTTGTTCATGCTGTGTGGGCGTTTTTCTATCTCTATGGCTTCTCTGATTATTCTGCTGTTGAAGTGTTCGGTTTTGGCGATAGTTCTGGTATTTTTAAAATCAATTTTATGTCCTGTGGCTTTGAGGTGTTGGACCAGGGAAGAGGTCGTTTCTTCTTTTTTGATTGAGTTCTTATGTTCTTCAATGCGTGCGCTTATTCTTCTGTTAGTTTGTCCAATGTATGTGTTAGGGCAGGCTGTGCAGGGGATTTCGTATACTCCTTGGTTTTCTAATTCGATTTTGTCTTTGGGGTTTCTTAGGATGGTGGATATTTTTGTTTGTGCAGAATGCTGTTTTGATGTTGTGTTTTTGGAGGATCTTGCTAATTTTGTCTGTAGTGCCTTTTATATATGGGAGGAGGGCTTTTCCGTTTTCTTGTTCTCTGTCTTGGATTTTGGTTGGGGCTTCTTTTTGGATTAGGTGGGTAATCTTCTTTCTTTGGAATCCATTGGCTGTGAGTACGTTGGTGAGAGTGTGTAGTTCGGTTTTTTGGTGTTGTTCATCGGCTAAGCATTTTGTTTAAAACACAACATCAAAACAGCATTCTGCACAAACAAAAAAATATCCACCATCCTAAGAAACCCCAAAGACAAAATCGAATTAGAAAACCAAGGAGTATACGAAATCCCCTGCACAGCCTGCCCTAACACATACATTGGACAAACTAACAGAAGAATAAGCGCACGCATTGAAGAACATAAGAACTCAATCAAAAAAGAAGAAACGACCTCTTCCCTGGTCCAACACCTCAAAGCCACAGGACATAAAATTGATTTTAAAAATACCAGAACTATCGCCAAAACCGAACACTTCAACAGCAGAATAATCAGAGAAGCCATAGAGATAGAAAAACGCCCACACAGCATGAACAAACGAGATGACACCTCCCGCCTTCCAGCCATTTGGAAACCCGCCCTCATGAACAGACGAGTACCTAACATGAAGAAGGACACTGGACCCACACCCATGAGAGCCACACAAGATGCCACCACCACACTTCCATGTAGAAAACAGACTCCCACCCATTCAGAAAATGAGAAACGACCATGGACCAGAAGCTGCACTGCAGCTGCATCACTACCCACTTCAAACCCCTCTGAGCCATACATGAAGCAAACCAACACCCACTATGAAGATGCAGCAGGACCACGAACTAGAAGCCAAACAGCAAGATCACAACTCTCCAGCTCAAATCCCCAGCAACTAAAACTAACCTGAGCACAACCAAGCCCCTCCTGAACAGAACACGCCTCCAACCAATCAGAACACGGCTAACCCCCAACCAATCAGAACACAGCCAAACCCCTACCAATGAGAACACACCCCCACCCAATCAGAACACAGCCAAGCCCCCACCCAATCAAGTTCCACCCCCACTGGCAGTTAAAAGGAGGAAGCAGCTGCAATCTCCATTACTCTGAGAAGCACAGAGCTGGAGACAGAAGCCTGAAGATGATGAATGAGACTTCATCGAAAGCGTTGCCTAGATACTTCAAATCTTACGCGGGAGAAAACCCGAACAACCAAAGATCTACATATAAATACCATGAGAACCTCAGAAAACAAATATATATATATATATATATATATATATATATATATATATATATATATATACACACATACATACATGCATACATACACACACATATATTCTTAAGTTTTTTGTGGGTATTTATATGTATGGTATTCAGCTTTGTTCAGGTGTTTTCCCACGTCATTATAGTTGTGCTTTTAAAGTTGTAGCAACGTTTCAGCAGAATCTCATCTGCCATCATAAGGCTTCTGTATAGTGTTCGTCTGTGAGTCAGACTTTCACAGCCGTTTCTGTTTTAAATTTGGTGCTAGCCTACTACTGTGCCAGAATGGTTTTTTCTTCATCCTGATTGGTTGGCAGTCTTGGTCTATGTTTATTGGTCTTGGAGTTTGCTATGTTCTGCTTGATTGGTGTTTCTAATATCTTCTGTCTGTTTTGTAGCTTTTTTGTCTTGATTGGCTGGCAACATTGTGTTTCCTGTATTGGAGGCTTTTAGTGTGGCTTGGCTCCGAGTAAATGGACGGCTATCATTTATTAGGAAGCTAGGTTTCATCTGGGTGCCTGGTTGGGGTGTGTTTGAGCTGGAGGTATCAGGGGGAGTGTGTTTGTGCCCAGGTGTTTGGCTGGCTTGTGGTGTGGAGATTTTTTTTGTTTGAGAGTGCAGGCTTCCAAATAATTGACAGTCTGGTGGAGTCATCTCTTCTATTCATGCTTTCAGGTCTTTTTTCAATCTCTATGGCTTCTCTGATTGAAATATGTATATGTATATATACATGTATGTATATATACATGTATGTATATATACATGTATGTATATATACATGTATGAATATGTATATGTATATATACATGTATGTATATGTATATGTATATGTATATGTATATGTATATGTATATGTATATATATATATATATATATATATATATATATATATATATATATATATATATATATATATATATATATATACTGTCTCACCTGTGACCACGAGGTGAGAGTCCAAGCCTCCAAAGGAATATAAATAAACAGACAGGACCAGGAATGATAGTGTTAAGTTCCTTTGACTGGAGAAGTTCCTTGGCAGTCTTCCAGAAGCTGCCTGCCAAGTCCGATAACAAAAAAGACCATAAATCAAAAGGCAGACACCGCACAGAGGATTTATCCAAGCTGCTATTCCGAATAAACAAATTGTCCTGAACAAGTATTCAGAGCTAACATGCCCTCTTTTATTTCTTGAAGGGTGTGTCAGTCTCTCAAGTCAGTTCCTGATTTGACATTTCCTTTTACGTTGCATTTCCCTCTTCTGCCTGCGTCTTTGCCTTGCATCAAACCAGCATTCCTCGGCTTGATCCTCAGCCAAGGACTCCGGCACACTCTCCTGATTGTCTGCCGACACCTGAGGCATAACCTGGGAGGAAGGTCCCAGGGAAGGAGATGATTCCAAATCCTCCAGCAACGCAGGCTCAAACCTCAGAGCCACGTCCTCCTCTTCCTCCTGGCTCAAGTCTGTGTCTTCCAGCAAGGCAGGCTCAAATCTCAATGCCAAATCCCTCTCTCCCTCATTACTTAAGGCTGTATCTTCTAACAAGGCAGGTTCAGACCTCTGAGTCACAACATATATATATATATATATATATATATATATATATATATATATATATATATATATATATATATATATATATATATATATATATATATATATATTCTGAGGTTCTCACGGGTATTTGTATGGGATCTTTGGTTATTCGGGTTTTCTCCTGCGTAAAATTGGAAGTATCTAGGCAACGTTTCGATGAAGTCTCATTCATCATCTTCAGGCTTGTGTCTTCAGATCTGTGCTTCTCAGAGTAATGTGAGCTTGTAGCTGCTTCTTCCTTTTAACTGCTAGTGGGTGTGTGACTTGATTGGGTGGGGGCTTGGCTGTGTTCTGATTGGGTGGGGGGGTGTTCTCATTAGCTGGAGGCCTGGTTGTGCTCTGATTGGCTGCGGTGTGTTCTGTTCAGGTGGGGGCCTGGTTGTGCTCATTTTAGTCTTAGTTGCTGGGGGATTTGAGCTGGTGAGCTGTGATCCTGCTGTTTGGCTTCACATTCGTGGTCGTGCTACATCTTCATGGTGGGCATCAGTTCGCTTCATGTATGGATCGGAGGGGTTTGAAGCAGGTAGTGATGCAGCTGCGATGTGGCTTCTGGTCCGTGGTCATGTAGAAAAATATGATCTAGAAAAATATGATCACAAACCCAAACTCTGGCTCAGATACATAGATGACACCTTCATAATCTGGCCACACGGGAAAGAAAAACTGAACAACTTCCTCACACACCTCAACAGCCTACACCCCAAAATACAATTCACCATGGAAACAGAAGCTAACAATCAACTTCCTTTCCTAGATGTCTTGGTATACAAAAAATCCAATGGCTCCCTAGGACACACCATCTACTAGAAGAAAACACATACAAACTGCTATCTACACGTACTCTCACACCATCACCCAGCACAGATCAATTCCGTAGCTGAGACACTAATCTCCAGAACAAAATGTTTAGCCGACAAACAACACCTAAAAACCAAACTACACACTCTCACTAATGTACTAACAGCCAATAGATTCCAAAGAAAGAGGATTACCCACCTATCGAAAAAAGAAACCCCAACCAAAATCCAAGACAGAGAACAAGAGAATGGCAAAGCCCTCCTCCCATATATAAAAGGCACTACAGACAAAATCAGCAAGATCCTCCAAAAACACAATATTAAAACAGCTTTCTGCACAAACAGAAAAATATCCACCATCCTAAGAAACCCTAAAGACAAAATCGAGTTAGAAAACCAAGGAGTATACAAAATCCCTTGCACCGCCTGTTCCACCACATACATCGGACAAACTAACAGAAGAATAAGTGCACGCATTGAAGAACACAAGAACTCAATCAAAAAAGAAGAAACGACCTCTTCCCTGGTCCAACACCTCAAAGCCACAGAACATGAGATTGACTTTAAAAATACCAGAACTATCGCCAAAACTGAACACTTCAACAACAGAATAATCAGAGAAGCCATAGAGATAGAAAAACGCCCACACAGCATGAATAAATGAGATGACACCTCCCGCCTAGCAGCCATTTGGAAACCCGCCCTCATGAACAGACGAGTACCTAACATGAAGAATGACACCAGACCCACACCCACCAGGGCCACACAAGATGCTACCACCACACTTCCACGTAGAAAGCAGACTCACACCCACACAGAAGATGAGACACGACCACGGACCAGAAGCCGCACTGCAGCTGCATCACTACCCGCTTCAAGCCCCCCTGACCCATACATGAAGCAAACTGACGCCCACCATGAAGATGCGGCACGACCACGAAGCCAAACAGCAGGATCACAGCTCACCAACTCAAATCCCCCAGCAACTAAGACTAACCTGAGCACAACCAAGTCCCCACCTGAACAGAACACGCCCCCAGCCAATCAGAGCACAGCCAACCCCCAGCCAATCAGAGCACAGCCAGGCCCCCAATCAATGAGAACATCCCCCCACCCAATCAGAACACAGCCAAGCCCCCACCCAATCAAGTCACACCCCCACTAGCAGTTAAAAGGAAGAAGCAGTTACAAGCTCACATTACTCTGAGAAGCACAGATCCGAAGACACAAGCCTGAGGATGATGAATGAGACTTCATCGAAACGTTGCCTAGATACTTCCAATTTTACGTGGGAGAAAACCCGAATAACCAAAGATCCACACATATATATGTGTGTGTGTGTGTGTGTGTGTGTGTGTTTTCTTAAGTTTTCACGGGTACTTACATGTATGGCATTCAGCTTTGTTCGGGTATTTTCCCACGTCATTGTAGTTGTGCTTTTAAAGTTGTAGCAACGTTTTGGCAGAATCTCATCTGCCATCATCAGGCTTGTGTATAGTGTTCATCTGTGAGTCAGACTTTTACAGTGGTTTCAGATTTAAATTTGGGGCAGCCTATTGCTGTGCCAGAATGGTTTTTTTCTTCATCCTGATTGGTTGGGAGTCTTGGTCTGTGTTTATTGGTCTTGGAGTTTGCTGTGTTCTGCTTGATTGGTGTTTCTAATATCTTCTGTCTGTTTTTTGGCTGCGACGGGCACGCCTCCTGGTCTCCTTCAACCACTGCTGATGTTTCTAAAGGTCCTGTCTGTTTATTTATATTCCTTTGGAGGCTTGGACTCTCCCCTCGTGGTCACAGGTGAGACAGGATATATATATATGTGTGTGTGTGTGTGTGTGTGTGTGTATGTATGTGTGTGTGTGTGTATGTATGTATGTATGTATGTATGTATGTATATATATATATATATATATATATATATGTGGATCTTTGGTTGTTCGGGTTTTCTTCCGCGTAAGATTCGAAGTATCTAGGCAACGTTTCGATGAAGTCTCATTCATCATCTTCAGGCTTCTGTCTCCGGCTCTGTGCTTCTCAGAGTAATGTGAGATTGCAGCTGCTTCCTCCTTTTAACTGCCAGTGGGGTGGGACTTGATTGGGTGGGGGCTTGGCTGTGTTCTGATTGGGTGGGGGTATGTTCTCATTGGTAGGGGTTTGGCTGTGTTCTGATTGGTTGGGGGTTAGCCGTGTTCTGATTGGTTGGAGCGTGTTCTGTTCAGGTGGGGCTTGGTTGTGCTCAGGTTAGTCTTAGTTGCTGGGGATTTGAGCTGGTGAGTTGTGATCTTGCTGTTTGGCTTCGAGTTCGTGGTCCTTCTGCATCTTCATAGTGGGTGTCGGTTTGCTTCATGTATGGCTCGGAGGGGTTTGAAGTGGGTAGTGATGCAGCTGCCGTGCAGCTTCTGGTCCATGGTCGTGTCTCATCTTCTGAGTGGGTGGGAGTCTGTTTTCTACATGGAAGTGTGGTGGTGGCATCTTGTGTGGCTCTCATGGGTGTGGGTCTGGTGTCCTTCTTCATGTTAGGTACTCGTCTGTTCATGAGGGCGGGTTTCCAAATGGCTGGAAGGCGGGAGGTGTCATCTCATTTGTTCATGCTGTGTGGGCGTTTTTCTATCTCTATGGCTTCTCTGATTATTCTGCTGTTGAAGTGTTCGGTTTTGGCGATAGTTCTGGTATTTTTAAAATCAATTTCATGTCCTGTGGCTTTGAGGTGTTGGACCAGGAAGAGGTCGTTTCTTCTTTTTGATTGAGTTCTTATGTTCTTCAATGCGTGCACTTATTCTTCTGTTAGTTTGTCCAATGTATGTGGTAGGGCAGGCAGTGCAGGGGATTTCATATACTCCTTGGTTTTCTAATTCGATTTTGTCTTTGGGGTTTCTTAGGATGGTGGATATTTTTCTGTTTGTGCAGAATGCTGTTTTGATGTTGTGTTTTTGGAGGATCTTGCTAATTTTGTCTGTAGTGCCTTTTATATATGGGAGGAGGGCTTTGCCGTTTTCTTGTTCTCTGTCTTGGATTTTGGTTGGGGTTTCTTTTTGGATTAGGTGGGTAATCTTCTTTCTTTGGAATCCATTGTCTGCAAGTACGTTGGTGAGAGTGTGTAGTTCGGTTTTTTGGTGTTGTTCATCGGCTAAGCATTTTGTTCTGGAGATGAGTGTCTTGGCTATGGAATTGATCTGTGCTGGGTGGTGGTGTGAGAGTGCATGTAGATAGCGGTTAGTATGTGTTTTCTTCTGGTAGATGGTGTGTCCTAGGGAGCCATTGGATCTTTTGTATACCAAGACATCTAGAAAGGGAAGTTGGTTGTTGGCTTCTGTTTCCATGGTGAATTGTATTTTGGGGTGTAGGCTGTTGAGGTGTGTGAGGAAGTTGTTCAGTTTTTCTTTCCCATGTGGCCAGATTATGAAGGTGTCATCTACGTATCTGAGCCAGAGTTTGGGTTTGTGGTCGTATTTTCTAGAGCTTGTGTTTCAAAGTGTTCCATGTAGAGGTTTGCGATGACAGGTGAGAGGGGTGATCCCATGGGTGCTCCTTCTATTTGTTTGTATTTTTGTCCATTGTAGGTGAAGTATGTATTGGATAGGCAGTGGTTGGTTAGATCTAGGATGTGCTTGGGGGGGGTTGTATTTGTTTTGGATGGCTGTCAAGGCTTCTTTTATTGGCACTTGGGTGAAGAGGGATATGACATCGAAGCTTACTAGTAGGTCGTTAGGTTGTAAGTTTTGTTTCTTTATGATCTCGATGAATTGGAATGAGTTTCTTACGTGTGAGTTGATGGATTCTGCATAAGGTTGTAGTTGTTTGGCGAGAAATTTGGCTAGGTTTTGTAGAGGTGAGCCTATGGAGCTGACTATTGGTCTGAGTGGGGTTCCTTCTTTGTGTATTTTGGGGAGACCATAAAGCTTGGGGCATCTGGATGATTTTTCTCTGGGTATGATTTGTTGCTGGATTTCTTCACTGATGGGGGAGGCTTTTATTTTGGATTTGGTAGTTTTTTCTAGGTAGGTGGTGGGGTCTGTCTTTAGGGACATGTGCGGATGCTGGACTAAAATCCACACGTGGTTGGAAAAAATGACAAAAAAGCATATAGACTAGAAACCAGAGATATTTTTATTGGGAATTTTACCTGAAATATATAGTAAAGACTTGAAATACCTGATTGTAAATGTATTGACAGCAGCTAGGATTGTATTTGCTAAAAACTGGAAAAATGAGAAAATACCATCACAGGAGGAAATCATTAAGAAAATATTGGAATGTGCTGAAATGAGTAGATTGACAAAGTCTTCATGTGTTAGATAATTGTAACTGTTAAGTGTCTCTGATCCCTAGAAACAAGGATTTTAAGTTGTTAGGGAAAAAATGTTAAAGCAATGAAAAGAAAAAAATACCTTCACCCTAGGTTGCCTGTCCAGCAAAACAGGGTGAAGAGAACTGTGTCGCTTTTTCTCCCCTTCCTTCCTTCCTTCCTTCCTTCCGGAATGAATGTTGAAGCTCATTCAGAAGAAAAATTTGTTTGTTTGTTTTCATTTACAGTATGTCCTATAAGGGGATTTTTATCTGTCCATCCTTTTCATGAAGCATGTGAATACAGCTTCTTTTTTATCATCTGTAGTGTCCCCATTTTGTTTTTGTTTATCTGTTAAACAACTGCAGTACTGATGTTTTTTTCCCCTCAAACTCTGCCTGCAAGCTATTTATCCACTCCCACTCCACCTCTCCAACTCTTATCCTCCAACAATGCCTTTCCTGGGAGGATAACCCTCATAGAAGGGCCCCCCGTTCTCATCTCTCAGCCCTGCACAGACAACTCTGCAACCTATGGAAGCAGAGCACACTGACCCAGATGAGAGGAGACCTTCCATTCATTTGAGCCAGGGAATTGGGTTTGAATCCAGTCATCTACCAAAAATGTCATCAAAGCAACCAGAATGGAGCAGACCTTCCCAGGCCTGACTGACCAGCCTTACCACCAAGCCAAGCCTAATGCCGCCCAACAGACTTGAAAGAGGGGACCCTGAGATGGAACAGTAAAAGACTAAAAGGCTCTCTTTAATCCCCAGAAGACCACTGTAAAGACTATGGGAGGAGGATGGAAATTTGCTGTTAGTTTTTCTTTCTTTGCCTCATTCATATTGTAATCAGTTAAATGGATTCATAGAGGGATGGCATTTGGGAATCATCAGGATTCACAATCATACCCCCTTGACTGATGAGGAGTTCCTAGAAGAGAAAAGAAACCAAATGGGGTTAATCAGTTTTTGAACTAACCATCTCTCCCCACCCCACCAGGAGGTCCCTTTGGCTTCTGAGGATACTGCTCGTGAAACTAATTGACTAGCCTGTCAGCTTTTACATTCCAGCTTTTTACCCATGTGCTTCCATTGTACTAAATATTGTAGCCTCCCTTTATATAACCTGGAATCTAATATTTTCTTAATTTTGTAATGCATCTCCCCATGCACTTTGAAGTTGTTTGTGGGTACAAGGGGCTTGCCAGTCTAAAATGGCTTTTTTCCCAGGGTCCATCTCCATGCCTTCATTAAATACACAATACCCTAGGTAGTCAAGATGGGATTGATGGAATTCATATTTGAAGACCTTGGCATACAGTTTAGCCACCGAGAGCTTTTTTAGCACCTAGTTTAACATGTTCTTCTAGTGTTTCAGTGAAGATGAGAATGTGATCCAAATATATGAGGACCTCTTTGTACAGGTGCTCATGTAGCACCTCATTGATTAGTTGCATAAACATCTCAGGGGCTCCTTGAAGACCAAATGGCATTACTTTAAATTGGAAGCTCCCTAGGAGACAATTGAATGTTGTTTTCCACTCGTCTCCTTCCTTTTTTTTATTAATTTTTAAAAAATTTTTTATTGGTTTTTAAGATGAACATAGACAAACAAAACTTAAAAACATCAAGCCATCTTCCATATATATACATACAGCGTGCCGGTTGGTTTACAAATAGTTTTGTGCTTCCATTTCGTAGTCTTCAATTACAATTACATTGTATATATTCTCATATTTTCAATCAAGTATTAAATACATTAATATCATTATTAATCAATCATTTGACTATACTTTTATTCATTCATGTTTTACAAAATAATCGTATTTTACTTAATTTGTTTTATGACGGTTCATATTATCATCCCAAATCTATCCTAAAATAATTTTGTAGATATAATAAGAAAAGAATACATCTTTATATATTTATTATTTTCTAAGAATCTACATATTTCATTACTATATTTTATTGTCTAACCATTGATAGAATAGATCGCAAATTTTATAAAATTGTTTATCATCTTGTTCTCTAATTTCAAATGTCAATCTACTCATTTCAGCACATTCCAATATTTTCTTAATGATTTCCTCCTGTGATGGTATTTTCTCATTTTTCCAGTTTTTAGCAAATACAATCCTAGCCGCTGTTAATACATTTACAATCAGGTATTTCAAGTCTTTACTATATATTTCAGGAAAAATTCCCATAAAAATAACTCTGGTTTCAAATCTATACGCTTTTTTGTCATTTTTTCCAACCACGTGTGGATTTTAGTCCAATATTTTTTAGCATCTGCACATGTCCACCACATATGACAATATGAGCCAGGTGTCTGACATTTCCAACAATTTTCGGATTTATTCTTGAATATTTTTGCTATTCTTGTTGGGGGAAAATGCCACCTGTAAAACATCTTTTACAAATTTTCTTTATATGCTGTTGACATTGTCATTTTATAATTTTGAGACCACAGTTTTTGCCATTTCTCTAAATCAATCCCATATCCAAAATTCTTGCCCCAAGCAATCATAGTTTCTTTAACTTGTTCTTCTTCTAGTTTAATTTCTAATAAGTATCCATACAATTTTTAAATCACCTTTTCATCAGTACCTGTCAAAATCTTATCTAAATCAGTTAGTTTATCATAGAAACCTTCTGTTTTAGAATCTTTATCATACCTTGAATGTATTTGCGCATATGAGAACCAATTCATCTTTATACCTTGTTCCTCTAGTTTTTGCATAGATTTAAGTTCACCCTTTTCATTCAATATTTCACCATATCTAACTATTTGTTCCTTTTTGTATATTATAGGATATGAAAATGCTTCAATGGTCGATAACCAGACTGGAATTTTCAAATAACATCGTCTTTTAATCTTCTCCCAGTTTAACCACAGAGACTCCCGTATATAATGTCTTCTAAAATACCCCTGTGTTTTAGTTCCTTTGTACCATAAAAAAGCATGCCACCTCAACAACAGATCATGTCCTTCTAATGTCAACAATCTAGTATTTCTTAGTGTTATCCATTCCTTAACCCACATCAAATTTGTAGCTTGGTAGTACAACTCCCAATTAGGCAAACCAAATCCTCCTCTAATTCTAGCATCTTGCAAAAGTTTTAACTTTATCCTTGCTTTCTTACCTTGCCATATATATTTCAAGACAATTTTATTTAAGTCTTCAAAGTAGTCTTTTCCAAGCCTAATTGGAATTGTTTGAAACAAATATAAAATTCTGGGTAATATATTCATCTTGATTGTTGAAATTCTCCCTATTAGTGACAGTTGTAAGCTTTCCCATTTCGCCGAATCTAGCGCTATCTGCTGTTTAAGTTTAATATAATTATTCTCTTTTAATGTACTACATCTTGCTGTCAAATATATCCCCAAGTAGTTGATATTATTCGTGACCTGAATTTTCAATAGGTCTGCCGGTTCTTCCTTTTGTCTTAATAGCATATTCTTTGTCAAAATCTTTGTCTTATCTTTATTTATTTTCAAATCAGCCACCTTTCCATACGCCTCTATCTTTTCTATCAATTTTGATGTTGTTTCTAGTGGGTCTTCTAAGATGAAAACCAGATCATCCACAAATGCTTGCAGCTTAAATTCTTCCTTTTTGTTTTTCATTCCTTTTATATTCTTTTCATCTCTAATATTTCTGTTTAACACTTCCAACATTAACACAAACAACAAAGGTGATAGTGGGCACCCTTGTCTTGTTGCTTTTCTTATATTAATAGAGTCTGTCAGTTCTCCCTCTATCATTACCTTTGCCGTTTGCTTATAGTATATAGCTTCTGTTGCTTGAATAAATTTTCTAGCCAAACCCATCTGTTCCAACAGTAATAACATGAATCGCCAATTCACATTATCAAATGCCTTCTGTACATCTAAAAATATCAGAGCCATTTATTTTTCAGGTTGTGCCTCCTAGTATTCCAAAGTATCCAAGATTACTCTCATATTGTCTTTAATTTGTCTCTTTGGCAGAAATCCATTTTGATCAGGATGGATAAAATTATTTAGATATTTTTTAAGTCTTTCTGCCAATATTGAAGCAAAGATTTTATAATCTGCATTTAGTAGAGAAATGGGTCTATAGTTCTTAATTTGTAATGGGTCGGCCTCCTCTTTTGGTATAAGTGTAATATAGGCTTCTGACCATGATTTAGGTATCTTCTTCTTTAACATAACCTCATTCATAACTTCTAGCAATGGAAGATTCAACGATTCTTGTAATGTTTTATAAAATTCTGCCGGAAGTCCATCTGGACCTGGTGCCTTTCCATTATTTTGCTTCTTGAGTGCTTCAGTTAGCTCCATCATCGTTATATTGCTTTCTAACATTTTTTCAGTCTCTTTAGGTATCTGAGGTAGATTAGCATTCTGTAAGTACTGCTTAACTCTTTCCTCATCAATATTCTCTTGCATATATAATTTCACATAGAATGTCTCGAATGATTTCCTTCTTCTCTTTGCTACCATGGCAAACTTGGCCTTGGTCATCTATTAATTGCAATATTTTCCTTGATTCTTTCTCCTTTCTCAATTTGTATGCTAACCATCTACCTGGTTTGTTTGCATCTTCAAAGTAGTTCTGTTTAGCACCTCTAATTTTCTGTGCTAATTCTTCTTTTTCTATTTGACCCATTTTGTGTTTAATTATATCCATTTTTAGCTTGATGTCCTTTTTCTGTGGCATTTTCTGTAGCTCTTTTTCAAGTCTTTTATGCTCATCCTCTAGGGCCTTAGAGGCTAGCCTTTTCATAGTATTCCTTTTCCTTGTATAGTCTATTATCAAGCCTCTAACGTATGCCTTCATTGTATCCCATACATTCTGAATTGATGTATCTTCTTTTTTGTTTTCTCTAAAGAAAAAAGCCAATTCTTTCTCCATCCACTGTGTGAAGTCTTTTTCCTTTAAAATAGTATTGTTTAACGTCCATCTAGATCTTCCTTTTTGATATAAACAAACATATTACATGGTTGCATGAATGCAGAGAAAGGAGGAGGGGAAATCAATGTTCCTATATATGTATATTTCCCTTTTCTTTTAAGTACCTTTATTTAGCCAAATTGGTTTTCCAGCTTCATCTCTGAGCAAAGCCCACTCTTTACATAATTTCCTTGCTCACATTTTCCTTTTACCAGCCAAGATGGGCAGTCGCCTCTCGTCCCACACCATAAGTAAATCTCCTGGTGTGTGTGGGGGGGGGGGGTTCCTGTCACAATACTAAAGCTACAGTTTTTTATCTTCCCCTTCTGATGTGGGGCTCAATTTGGCCTAGCCAGGTCACAGCCTGTCAGTTTTTGCCTCCCTCAAAAGGTCTGAGTGGGCTCTGGTTTGCTAATAGAGTACGGGTACCTCCTTTCCAGGGAACACAGCCTGTAAGTTTTTGGACCAAGGAGGACCTGCTGCCCCCTATGCAGATGAGTATAGGCACCTCCTAACAGCTGTCAATGTTCACACCCTCAGGAGTCTGGGAGGACCTGCTGCTTTTCCTAAGCAGTCGAATATGGGCATCTCCTAACACAGGACTTTGCTCAGTGACTTCCCAGCTGGTTGCCAGTAGTGAACCTCTCATTCTCCTTTTATTCAATCACTTTCCCACACATTCTCTACCTTACTTAACAGAAGGTCCTGCACTTTGGCTGACCTCCATACTTTCCAGGTTTTTTGGTAGAACAGATCTTTCTGTGGTTAGTAAAGACATAGAAGGAGCAGGATCTAGCTGTGGCAGAGAAGGGTTTTTTCCTGAAGCACATCCACACAGAGAGGCATATACTCTCTTTCACCTCCTGAGCTTTTAAAGTTAAAATTTAGAGATACCCACCTTCTTTCCAAGCAGCCTTTGAGCTCAAAACTCAATATACCAGTCTTGCTCCAAATGGCCAAGGTCCAGGGGACACAATGGGTCTGCTGCCAGCAAGATGGAGGCATACCCAGGCCAGGTCCATAGCAGAGGTGGTATTCAGCAGGTTCTGACCAGTTCTGGAGATCTGGTAGCAGAATTTTTGAGTAATTCGGAGAACCGGCAAATACCACCTCTCACTGGAGATTTTACAGTATCCTTCCCCTGCCATGACTGGAGATTTTACAGTATCCTTCCCCTGCCATGTCCAACAAGCCATGCCCACAGAACCGGTAGTAAAAAAAAAATTTGAATCCCACCACTGGTCCATAGGTCAGGTTAGCTTGGAGTCCCCTCTTGGGTGCCAAATTGTTGGGAAAAAAATCCATCTGGTTCAGTTCCAAGCTGGGAAAAAGAAGCTGGGAACAACATGCAGGCTGATTGGAAAGTTGGTCTATTGAACAGAACCACAAAGACAATGTGCAGTTTTGGGTCAGCTGAATGAATGGTTGAATGGGTGGATAGATCTTTGTGGGTTTCTCTGACTTTGAAGTTTGGATTGTTCTGGGGTGGTGTAATGAAGGGGCTTGTGTTCTGAAAGGGTGTTGGGCAATTCCTATTGTGGCTAATGGCTTTTGTCCTGTGTTGGATCTTGGGTGAGGGGCTGCTTTCTAATTCTACCTTTCTGCCAAGGAGTTTCGAAATACCCTGTCTTGAATGGATTACCACATCTGCATTTCTAAAAGCAGGTCTCCTCAGTTTCTGCTTGGAAGACTGGGGCTGGTTTCTGTCTTCCTTAAGAGCATGTTTCCCCATTTCTCCCTTTGGGGAAATATAATATCCCTTTTTAATATTCCTCAAAATATTTCTTTCTTCGAGGGGGGAGGGGGGTGTTCCACAGCACAAAGGATTCATTCCTATTACAATGCCAAGCTAAATTGGAATGGCAGCTAATCTCAAAAAGAGATTGGGTTTGCCTTTCATATTGATCCAAAACAAACTAATCTGCATTATGGTTTACAGTAATGTGTATATTAAATCCTGGGATTTTCTGTATGTTGAAATTAGGAGGATTAAACAGGGAAAATATGAGGTAGGTAGCTTCATTCAGATCAAATGAAGTTCAATATCAAAATTGCACTCTTTTTTAAATCTACTGAAACAGTAATATTTAGCCACACGTTTTGTTGACAGTTATTCCAAAAAGAGAGTTCTTCATTTCCTTATTATTACCACTGGAGGTCACTATTACTGTGCATAAGTTTTATCCTCAGGTTGCAAGCTGCTTTGATGCAGTTTGTTTGGCAAAATTTAAAAGAAAAGACAAACACAGGATTAATATATTTCAAATAACTGCTTTCTGTTTATGTTAGAAGGAAATATAGAACAGATATGATAAATATTTGCTTTCTCAGATAAGCTTCCTCAGAGGTAAGGATAGAGCAACCCTTGTGTTTTTTTGTTCAATAAGAAAAGAAAAAGTGTTACTTGCGTAATGTAACACATGCTTACTGAGTCCACACAGAAAATGTTAGTATGCAGTTCTCTCCTTCAGGTTTCAAAGCAATTAATTGGGTGAATGGCTTAATCTTCCTTCCTACATTATCTGTCCTTTAATAAGAGAAACATTTGCTAACTTGCCTTAGCTTTGGGTGGGCATGGCTTGCTGACTTGGTGGTCATGTGACCGGCTGGGTGTGGCTTGGTGGTTACGTGATCGGCTGGGTATGGCTTGGTGGCCACATGATTAGGTGGGCATGGCTTGGTGGTCACACGACGGGGTGGGTGTGGCTTGATGGTTACATGACTGGCTGGGCATGGCCAACTCAACTTCTTTGCCCTAATGACTATTTTAAGCATTAAAAAAAAGATATATCAAAACAAAAGGTAGTTTATTATTTCATGCCTTTAATGTTTAAATAATAAAAAGGTACACAAAACTAGATTTTGTTACAACAAAGTTTTTAAATGTTAATCAAAAACTATTACACATTATAATACTTTATAAAAAAAACAATAAAACTGTTATTTAAAGTATTGCCAAATTGCTTTTTTATTGGCATCCTTACTTGCAGTTTTCTTTTGTTTTACACGAGCATCATCAGCTGTGTGATGTGCTCACAACCATTTTTTTTACTATAGGAATAGGGTCCCATTCTTGCAGAGGTAGGCCAATTAGATAAATAGTCAGTAGCGTAGTTACATTGGAAACAGTTAGGCAACTTCTGCTCTCTGAACATATTATGTTCATTTGTGAGAAACCCCTTTCCGCTTCTGCTGAACTGACTGCAATTGTCCTGACAATATCTCTAGCTTTTTAAATACTGCCAGGAATTGCATATTTTTCCAAATCTTTTAACACAGTTTCTATAAAACCTCAATAACCATTAATATTAATTTTGTAATGGAAAATTACACCAAATGCAACCAATTGTTCTTCAGCTGCTTTCCATGGAACCACCACTTCTTCAATGTTCCAGTAATCTGGCTTCAAAAAATTGAGAAATTTTAATTTATCAGTGTCTTTAAATTGGCTACCTGTTTTTAAATGTTCGCAATCCATCAATCTTTTCTTCAAATTAGTTACAATGCTTTCTAAAAGTCTTTCCTGAGGAAGTCCCACAAATCGATGATTTTGTATAAAATTTATATTTTTGAAGGTTTCTGAAATAATTAATCCATCAACCTTTATTTTGTATGCACCCTTTCCATTTCTAAGCATTTCAAATGATTTAATTGATCTTACCACAAGTTTTTCAGCCTTTATGATGTTTAGATTTCTAGCTTGCAGTACATTAGAAAGAAGAGAAAATTCGGAAATGTAAAAACATAGAGGGAACCTACTTTCATATGTGGTGGACCTGTAAAGAAGCCCAGAAATACTGGCAAAAAATTAGAAAATGGCTGGAGGAGATAACCAAAGAACAAATTGAATACAAACCAGAGTTCTTCCTACTAGGGATCTCTGATAAACATTTTCCTAAAAAGACGAAATATATAATAATTCATATTCTAACTGCGGCCAGATTAGCATTTGCCCAGTGCTGGAAATCATCCCGTTTACCTACAGATCAATTGGTCATTCAGAAAATATGTGACTGCGCAGAAATGGACAATTTAACCATAGCTCTTAAAAATAAAGAGTCTTCAGCATTTGATAATAATTGGAATGCGTGGTATAATTGGTTATATCAGAGATAAACTGTTCAATGAGCATAAATAAGCATAAATAACCATAAATAGTGATAAGATGTGTATATTTAAAGTAAGGTAGGAGAATTGGATCTTGTAGACTGTCAAAAAGAATATCTGTCTGGTTTTAACGTATTTTCTTTTTTCTTCCGTCTCTTTGTTTTTTTTCTCTCTTTTATACTTCTTTTTCTCCTTTTTCGGTCGCAAGACCGAGCGTTTTTTTTTTTTCTTTTCCTCTCTCTTTCTCTTCTTTCTTTCTTCTTTTTCTCTCTCTGTTTCTTATGTAATGTTGTTATGTTATTTTTTTAATTGTAAATTCAATAAAATTTATATATAAAAAAAAAAGAAGAGAAAATTCATTTATGATATCAATCATCAAGGCCAAATCAGTGAGAAAATATGTATTTTCAAGATGGGCAGCCATACCTGAGTATTTTTATTTGAATAAAAAAACTGATGTAGCACTGGATAAGCATGCCACACAGCTAGGGTTGACTTATACTATAGGCAGCCCATCTTGGTCCAAAACAGTATCAATCTTTATAATTTCAATCTCAAATTTGGAAATTTTGTTAAGTTCAATTAGGTTCTTATTGGATTGATGAAAAATAGAATATATCTTATCAATAAATATTTGAAAATGATTTACTTGCTTTATTTCCCTAATAGAATCATATAAAACAAGTTAGAGACAATGGTTGCTGTATTATGATGTTTGGAAAGTCTTTTGCTATCCTAGTGCTTACCCCAGATTTTCTCCCAAGCATAACACTGGCACCGTCAGAGCAAAATCCTATTAAATGCTTCTCTAGATAATTCTTAGTAAACTCAACATTATTCAAACTTTCCATAACTATTGTCTCTACATTTTGTTTTTCCAATTCAACTCGCTCAAGGGAAATTGTTGGTGAGAAAACTGGATACTCAACTTTTAAGTAAAGTAAAAGAATTTGTTTGGAAGATATCGTTGAGGCCTCATCAATAATCAAACATATTTTGCGAATTTTTTCAATAATTTTGGTAAATAAATGTTTTCTAATGTCTTTTGCAATGAAAGCTTCTATTGCAACTGCAGTTTTAAGTGAATGCAATCCTATTCCCAGATCTAATCCATTTTTAATTTGCAATTCTATAAGATCTTCTATATCTGAAAATGGTTTGCATGTTTGTGCCAGACTGTACACTGTATTAAACACTCTACAAATACTACCCAAATATTTTCAGTTATCTTATCCAGTCCTTTACTTATTACATCCTGCTCACTTTGCTTTAACTTCTCTGTGCACATATTGTGAGCTTTAGATGAGAAATGCTCTTTTATTTTTTTTCTAACAGATGCTTGTTGCACCTCTTTACTCTTCCCTGCTGGCTCTATTTGGAAATTTTTCCATTCCTTTGCTGCGTGAACATTTTTTTCTTTTGTTGAAACTTCAAATTTTTTGCAATGCTTGAAACCTAGCTTTTTCTGGGAAACTTCCAGTCCATCATATTTCCCCTTAAAAATGGTGTACTGCTTTAATGTCCAGCAGTCAGGAAGATTCCTTTTTGCTTGTCATCGGTGTTGGAGTGCTGTTGCTTCCGGTTTGCTCGCTGTCGGTGTTGGAGTGGAATCTGCAATCGTGTGCAGTTTCACTCCTAGATAACTTGCTGGAGGGTCCCAATTAGGACCAGAACAACCCTGGAGGGTTGGTGAAGAAAAGGGGAATTGCTTGAAGGGTTGAGGGGAGCTGCAACTCTCCTCCCTGGCAGGAAAATCCCCTTCCAAAGGCAAGCTGTAGCTGTAGTCCTAAAATGGCCCCCACAAAGTTGAAGAACAGCCTGGGAAAATAAGGCTGTGCTGGAGCAGAGAAGCAGCGAGCAGAGTGTGAACTAGGCAAAATACTGGATTTTGAGGTACCCTGGTATTAAAAAATAAAGGACTATATTGGAGGAAAGCGTGTGGAAACAGCAACCAGAGAAAGTGAGAAGGAAATTGGATTTTATAAAATTGGCTTGAATTATTCTATTGGATTAACTTGGAGGAGAAAATTTAAAGGAAAATATTTGAACACAACAAAGATTTAGAAATTAAACTGGACAATTATTGGAGTATTGGCACTTAAAGGGCATAACTAAATGCTGAAATTGAGTGTGTTGAAAAGAAAATAAATAATAGCTAATGATTGAAATTAGCAAACTTAATAAAAGTACTATACTTAACAAAGAAAGTTAAAGTTAAGGAAGGAGTGGATTGTGGAAAAGACTCAAGAGCACCACCTGATGGTACAGGAAAATTTTCAGTGACTTTTTAAAAAAAGTGTTTGGTCTTTCTAAGAAATTGGACTTTGGAACTTAAACAGAGTAAAAGAAACTCCATTAAAAACCCTGGCAAGTGATATTGGAATATTACAAAGGGGAAGATATTTGAAAATTTTGTCAAAGAACCACCCGATGACTGTGGGAAACAATTGGGAAAGGGCCAACTAGAAGACCTGGAACAAAGGCTTAAGGACATTGATTGTTGAAAATAAACTTAAAAGACACTGGCTGAAATAATATACTGGACTCTGCGATTGAATATATCTATTAAGGAAGAGGAATACATCTACTAAGGAAGAGGAAAGAAAAGGAAAAAAGGAGAAGATACAATGGAGGAATTATTTGTTGAAATAAGATTGGACTTGCAAGACATAAGGGAAATGATGAAAATCAAACTTGAAATGTGTAATTACATATTACAGAAATTAGAAATGGAAACTCAGCTTGTAGAACAACAAAGTAAACCAGCGGGGGTGGAGTTTAACAAAGAAGAAGCCAGCTTCGAAGAACAAAGGGAACAACAATTATTTAAGCAAGGGGGGGGAAAGGAATTAAAATTAAAAAATTGTGGTCTGATGTGATAACAAAAGAGAGAATGGTTCAGGAAATTTAAAAAAAGGAGATGGAAAAAGCAGAAGAGGGAAGTACAAAAGAAAAATTGAAAGGGAGGGAGGGAGAAAAACTTAATAATTGGAATGAGAAATGAAGGGGAATAAGAATGGGGAAAAAGGGAATTAAGAGAAAGGACTAGAAAATAAAGAGAAACAGGAAGCAAGCAAGGATGAAAAGAAATTACATTGTTAAAAGACAATGGGTGAAAAAAGAGGTCAGGGAAGGAGATTCTGCAAGGTAATATGTTGTGATATATAAGAATAAGTACTTAAATAAAGTATGTAACTGATATGGGTTTTTTTTCTTTCTTACTTTCTCTTTCTTCTCCTCTCTTTCTTTTAAAGGATTATAGCTACATTAGACATGGAACTTAATGAAATAAAAATGGAATTGGGAATTTATTATAAGTATATTATATATTAATTGATGATTAGTAATGTATAAGAAAAGGGGGAAATGTTGAAATAAGAACTATTATCAAGATATTAATGTCAGTTGCTATAATTAATTGATTAGATTAATACTTATGTAATGTATAAATGATTTATAAGGTGATTGAGAAAATGTAATGCGGAATCTGACAAAAATATATATATTTGTGTTATATAGTAAATAGGGAGACTGGTATTAAGGTAGAATGAAGTGGCTAGCTTGAATTATTAACCAGAGGGGACAATTTTGAATTAATAAAATGAGGATAAAATTGCAAATGTGACAGAAAAAGGTAAAATGGGAAATGAATATAAAAATGAGATGAGAATTTTAGATAATATTGTAAAATAAGATATGAGAATATCCTAAGGAAAATGAAATGTTATAACATGAATTGGAATTGGATAAGTTTAATATTTAATACTAATAAGGATAATGTGATATGAAATTGAATAAATAAAATGAATAGGTAACTATAGTCATGTTTGTACTGAAATGTGAAACCTGGAACCATACTACTTGCTAAATGAGAATTTTTTATTTAAAAAAAAACCAAAATTGGGGAGGAAATTGAATAATGAAATTACTAGGTATGTTTAACTGATATGGTGGCTGACATTAGGAGAGAGTATTGAAATGTTGAACATAAGCAATTATGATTTTGATTTAATGTGAATATGTGTACTAAGAGATATGATTGGTATTAAGTTGGCTTATACTAAAATGTATGATTTATTGATGCCACATTGTTAATGTATTGTTGTGTATGTGTAGATTGAAATTTAAAAAAACTTGATTATATATAAAAAAATTCCTTTCAATGTCTGACTCAATTCTTTCAGTATTTGATGTGGTGCTTTCCTCAGGTTGGTGTCAGCCTTCAAGATTTTCTCCCTTTGCTTTGCATCTTTCGGCTGTCATAAGTAACAGGGGGAGGAGGCGGAATATGGTTATGGGAAGTGAGCTGGAGGTGTTACAAAACAGAACTGTATAAGCTGGGGTGGGGGTTAGATTCTTGCTTAGGCTTCTATCCTATGCTATGGGCAGCTGCAACTCTTTATCAAAATATGTCAAGGTCAATGGACAGAGGCCTCATCACCACCTAGAGATGCCCACATGATGATATACACAACTTTTAATTGGATGAGCCAATTGAACTATTGGGGGTGGGAACGTTGCCATTACTTTGCATATGTGATTTACACGCCCATTTTCTCAGATTCAGAATTCTTTTGTTGCTGCCACTTGATTTCCAGTAAAATATATCTTTTCTCTACTTAATGGAGTCTAAGTATTTCTTTCTTGGATTTTGAATGGAGCACCAGCTGACATTTGGAGTGTAAATGATGTGCTGCTTTCCCAGGTTGGAATGTAGATGATGTGCTGCTTTCTCCAGGTTTAAGGGTAGATGGTGTGCTGCTTTCCCCAGGTTGGAGTGTACTTTAAAAAAAAACAAAACTCCAGGTTGGAGTGTACTTGATGTGTTGCTTTCCCCAGACTCCAACAGTTGTGGTTGTGACTCTTTCGGATCTCCTTTTGTTTTCTTACTGAAGAAAGCAGCCAAACTCATTTGCCTTTTCATCCTGGTAAGGTACTGCAAAACAACAACAACAACAATGTAGTGGTTTGGACTTGACTGTTGTAAGTTGAGTGGTGAAGGCAGTGGCAAGTGAAGAAAGGAGTGAAGATCAGTAATATTGTTACTTTTAAGAGTGTCTGACACTGTAGCTAGTTAGTGTTTAAAAGATGTTATGGAAGAGGAACAAGTTTCATCAGACAAGACTCAGAGGGAGCTGAAAGTGGATTTGAAAATGACAGTCTATAAAAAAGATGTTACATGATGTATATAAAAGAATGGCTGATATTTTCATAATTACAATTAATGAATTGAAAAATAAACACTTATAATGGAAATACAATTAACAAACCAAGGGAGTTTGTTATTTTGTGCCAGTAGTGGCACATTCAATGCCAGGGTTCGCACCAGTGGTATGTATGGAGGGAGGAGGGGTGGAGGGTGAAGGGGATCAGAAAGTTGAAAACAGTATCATGGCACTGTGGTGTAAGCATTCCACTTTTTCTACATGTGCTGCAATGGTGCATATATGTCCCAAAGGATCATAGTTTGCAGCATAGCACTGTTTTCTTCATTTTGAAAAAGTAATTAGATTGTGCAGATGCTGCCAAAAAGCACAATGTCATACAGCTCATATGTTCATTTTATTCAGGTTCAGAATTCTTGAACAGGCTGGACAGAAGCCATTTCAAGAGGAACTTTTATTGGAAGATTGTGATAGCAAAAGATGTAGGCAGGAACTAAGTTTTCCCACTCAAAATGTTAGATTAAACCATTGCAGTCAGAGCCCCTCTCAAAATCCAATTCATCATTGAGCCAATCCTGAGGTGTGAAGATGTTATGGGAAACTGAGGCCAAGAAGGTGATGAATGCCAGTCTCCAAGGCAATGCTGCTGCTGCTCTTCAGAGACGAAATAAGGCAGCTGGCTTGAGACACATTCCTTTCCACCAACCCAAGGTCCCAAAAGTTACAGCAAAGTAAGGAATAGAAACAGAAACCCCATACAGACACCCCACAACTCTCTCTCTCCGCCACAAGAATGACAGCATCCCTATAGGAATCTATTAGACCTGATATGAATACTGTTTAATGGTATTATCTCCTTTGAAAACAGTGGAATGGTTCATACTCCTCTACCATTCTATTGGCTTCTTAGTAATTGCAGAAATGTCATTGAATGAGAAAATTGCATACTGTTTATTGGAAAATTCAGCAGACATCCAAATGAATGTGAAGCATGCTGGACATGGTTGCAAAAGCAAGGAGATATTAAATGGTAAGTAAATTTAGATGAAATTATTTAGAATTTTTACAAATGAATCAAATTGACATCAATGGTGAACCAATAAGTGGCACCCTTTCCTTGCACGTCACTCAGTTAATACTCCATTGTCAAGAGTAATAGCTTAGTTCAGTATATTCAGTAGTAAAGCATGGAAATTAAACTCTGTAGGATACCTAACCTGTACTTAACAATGAATCTCATATAAAACCTCATATAATGTGAACCTGAGAAAAAGACTGCCTTGTTCTTAAAAAATTTAGAGCTCTACATTTTGTGTTCTGCAAGTTATCATTTTGCACATAGCAAATAATACAGAGACTTACATTCTGTGCCCCATTTAATACCTGCATTGAACAACTGCCTCGAATACCTGCTGTGCTAGTTTAGTAGTGTATTTTAGAACGTGGTGAATATTTTGCCCTAAACTGAGTTTTTATTTAGTGGCAAAATAAATCTTCTGGACAAGAATATGTTTATAATCTTTTCACTCCATATTCTGCAGCCCCAATAAATCAGGCAAACTCAATTTTATTTCAGATATACATATTTATAGCTAATAGGGCTGGGCACATTTTTTAAAAAGTATTTGGAAGAAATGCTCCTGGCTTTGTGCAAATACAGCACCTTTCTGCTTCTGTGTTATTTATTGAAACATGCAAAATAACATCAGCCTGAAAAGAAAACATAGATGCTTTAGGATCTGCATTAAAGATATGCAGCTTTATTAATTTTATGGAAGCTTTTTACAGGCTTGCCTGGAAAACTCGAAAGAAACATCTTGTGATGACCCGTAGTCTCTCAAAATAGCCTAAAACCCAAAACATATATTAAAGTCCGGTAGAGCCTTCAACTTAACTTCATTGTTTTATTAGGCACAGTTTAAAGTCACAAAAGTAAATAATGAGGCAAACAGAAAACCAAAACAACTTGCATTGATGAGAGTTCCAAAGCAAGCCAATCATAAACTAATCATAAACTCCAGGAACATAACCGAGAAAAGTCCATGGGAAGAACGCCAGCAAAGATAAACCTCTTTCAATGTGAACACTAAATTGATTCCTGCAAATTCTACCTGTGCAGTTGCAAACTTATATACATAGCTCCCACCTGCAAGCAACGAGGAGGATCATGGTAATCTCCTCTTGAGGAGACCTCCCTTTTCCCTGATCCTCTCCTCCCTGTGTGACTTAGGATTTATAGGGGATGGGCCTGAATCCTCCTCTGACTGCTCAGCCAGCCTCTGTCCTTCCCCAGCCTCCTCCACCACCTCTGGAGCCACACTCCCACTCCCTGTTGGCTGTTCCTCCTCTTCCTCAGAGTCAGTCTCCACCAGGGGCATGACACATGAATTAGGATTGTATTTTTTCTTCCATAGATGTTTTGTTAATCATCATACTTGATGACTAAGGATATTTGATTTTTTGCAACCTCAGAACTGGCTATTGAGTTCATACTAATATTGCAATTTGCTCTTTATTGTTCTTTTAGTGTTACCATGTAAAAATACTGAAGTGAGAGTAGAAACTTGGCAGAAAGTCCTTATATCACTAAATAAATTATTGAGCTAATGCTTGATGTATGCTCTCTCTTCAAGTCATTTCCACCCTTCAGGCCAATCCATTTTCTACCACTAATGCTGAGACCCATCTGCTTCCTCTTTGACTTTTCTCCATCTCACCCAGCCATGTCAATGCTTGTCATATATTGTGTGTATAATTCTCTCTGTTGTTGTTGTTAATTGCAAAGTCATGTCCAACCAATTGCGACCCCATGGACAATGTTCCTCCAGGCCTTCCTGCCCTCTACCATCTTCTGGAGTCCATTTAAGCTCATATAATTCTCTTATGGTGTATAATTCTCATATTGTGTGTATAATTGTCAGATGTAGCTCCATTCAAAATCCAAGAAAGAAAACCTTAGACTCTATTGTTATAGAGAAAAAGACTTTTACTGAATTTGAAGTGGTAGCATCAGAAGAAATACAAGATCTGAGGCAAAAGGCACAAAAATTATATATAGAAAGTTATCCCATGTCCCCACCCCCAATAATTCAAACTGGCCATCCAATCTGAGGTATGTATAATGTCATGTGGGTGCATCTTCAGGTGGCATTTCACACATCTAGTATGTCAAGACGGTTTACCTTGGCCTAAAATGATAAGATGCTACATCTGCGCAGTAAGCAAGTAAGCGTAATCAAGAGAGCATCCCGACTTCCGGTTTGGGTCTCTTCAGCGACAGACCGAAATCTGCAATCATGCATGGTTTTGATCTGTGCTCGCCACTGGAGCGCCCTGATCCTTTGGATTCGGGGCTGAAGCCATCCCATAGAGATGGTGAAGATGGGGGAGACTGCTAGCCGAGTGGAGGGGAGCCGCATCTCTCCTCCTTGGCTGGTCTAAACTCCCTTCCCCGAAGGTGGTTGCAGTGGTGGTCAAAAATGGCCACCTCAAAGAAGAACCTGACTGGATAAGATTGTGCAGGAGGAAGACAAAGATGAAAGCAGGAGAGATCGGGCTAAACAACAGAGAACATCTAAGTAAGGTACCCTGAATCTAAAAGTACCTAGAGGGATACTTCTGAAAGAACAGCTTTAAGCCACGAAGGAGAGAGAAAAGGAGGTTAAACCCCCCCCTTTTAACCTTTATATTGACAATTACAAATGGTATGGAAAGAAATTTATATTAATCTATTTTGACACTAATAGGCAACCTTAAGCTGAAATCTAAGTGTCAAAAGGAGAATAAAGATTTTTTTCTTGGTCATTTTAAAGCCCTAAAAGGAGAAGAGTGCAGGCAAAAGGGTGGGACTTGGAATAATGGAAAAATGGAGCGCTACCTGGAAAAATAAAGAGGATTAACAGTGAAACTTTGAAAAGACTCCCGAGGATACATTGTAACTAAAATCTTATTAAAAGATACAGTAACCCACAGAAAGGAAAAGGAAAGGAAAGAAGCAAGAAGGGACAGGGATCATTTGGTAATTTAAAGAAAAGTTTTTGGCATTGGTTTTTTTCTTTCTTTTTCTGTTTTTTACTTAAAGTCAATTGGGTGGTTGTTCAAAAGTGTTTAAAATGCCATCACTCCTGAAGGAATTGAAGATGAGTCTTAAAAACCAGAAAGAAGATGCAGAAAGGGGAGCAAGATCCTTTGGCTTCATATTTGAATTTTTTGAAATGGAGATCCTGAACTATGAAAAGCAAAAGGAAAAGCTTCAAGAGCAAGAAGAAGGGCAGGACAAAGAAGAAGCCATTTTCAATGATCAAATAATGCAAAGTGTGGTAATGATGTGAAAAAGGGGGAAAGGAGTTAAAAGTTTGAGATCAAAGGGAACAGCCAAAAAGAAAAATAGTCTGAAAAAGAAGTATAACAGCAAGGAGAAGCAGAAAAGAAAATTACAGAAGGGAAAATTAGAGAGAGAAGGGTATAAAAAAGGGATGAGAAAAAGGGGGGAAAGATAGAAAGGGAAAGAACTTATGAGGAACAAAAACAGGAAATAAAGAAAAAGGGGAAACATATTAGGATTAAAGGTATTTGTTCAGCTAGAAAACACAGAGACAATGGTTAAATTAAATTAAAAGTGAGGATTCTGCAAAGGTACAAAAGATAGTGTTGTGACAGTAGAATACTGTAATGAGTTAGAAATGAAATAAGTAAATCTATGAGATAAAATTGGATTGTTATGTAATGGTATGTTTATTTATAATTAATGCAATAATAAAGAAGAGAGGGAAATATTGCAATTGTTTCTAAAGATTGATAAAATATTGAAAAGAAATGTGAAAGATTTATAAGGAAATTTATACCAGTTATTAGAATGAATTTGAATAATTATTTTGCTTATTAATAGTAAATAATTTATAAGATAAAACTGTATGACTATCCAATGGTATGCTTATTAACAGTTAAGTAATAAGAAGGGAGGGAAACATTTCAATTGTTCTCAAAGATTGATAGATATTGAAAAGAAACGTGAAAGATTTACAAGGTTCATACCAGTACTAGAATGATTTTGAATAACTATTTTGTTTACTAATGTTTTTATATATATATATATTGTTTTTGCTATGTTTTTAGAATTTTTCTTTTTACATTTTCAAGGGGAAGTACCAAGCAGAGTCTGAATGATGAGATTTACATGATATAAAATAGATATTAGAAATTTGAATGTTATAATTTTAGAATGCACAAATTCAATGTTTAATGAGATTTCATATGATAATAACAATAAGATTTAAAGGTGTTGCACTTCGATTGGCAATCATAGGGGGAAATTTGCTTCTTAAGAATGTTGGAAGAGAACATATGAGATTGTAAACAAGACAGATGAAAGTATAAGTACAATGAATAAAAAGATATAGATATTTAGGTAAAAGAAATACAATTGAATAAGAAGAAAATGAGATAACCATAAAAGAAAATTAAGAGAAGTAAAGGGAGAAATAGTGAGAAGTTGGAAAAAGAGTAATAAGATATGAAGTTGAATACATAAGATGAATGTGCATATGAAATTGTGTCTGTATGGAAATGTGATAACCCAGAACCATGCTGTACTCAAATAAGATGTTTTATTTGTTTTGTTAAAACTCAATAAAACTTTATTAAAGAAAAAAGAAAAAAGGAAAGCAACCTGAACTTTTACAATACACCAACTTCATCCTCCAGCACCCTTCCCTCCCATGAACCTCAATTCCCCCTCCCCATTTCTATGGCAGCTGGAAAGAGACAAGCAGAAGAAGGATTCTTGGAGGCTGACATTCGGCCCTCCTGAAAAAGAGGCGTTAGCCCTAGAAAAGAAAAAAGAGTAAAATTAGGAAAATAAACATTCCAGAGACAATATTACATATAAAAGAATTTAAGGTCAGAATATTTTGAACAAAATGCTTGTATAAGCTTATGGGGTCTAACATCATGCTCATTCACCCATTCTGACTAAGAAGGAGGAAATGCTTCCAAACAACTATATTGGAATCTTCTCTCTATTTCCTGGAATCTAGAATTTCCTTAATCTCACAATGTTGCTCATCCTCAATTAGAAGAGGAACAGGTGGGTTGCCTGGTCAGGTCGCAAGTTGGATGTATGTTCAAGTTTCAAAAAACTAACATGAAAGACGGGGTGGATCCTTCTAAGAGTTTTTGGCAATTGTAATTGCACCATAACAGGATTCACAATTTGTACAATTGGGAAAGGTTCCACATATTTAGGTCCCAATTTTTTAGATTTCTGGGTTGTTTGTAAATACTTAGTGGACAAGAAGACTTATCACCCACTTGGTATGGTTTTTGTGGAACTCTCTTCTTGTCTGCTTGTTTTTTTATGAGCTTGATGGGCATCATCTAATGCTTTACAGGTAACCAGCCAGGTTAGCTGGAGTTGGGTTATCCACTCTGTTAATAATAGAACATTGGGTTTCTCCTGTGGTAGCTCTGGGATGGGTACAAAATCCTGACCTGTAGTTACCTTGAACAGAGTGAAACCAATGCTACTGTGAACAGAATTATTGGAGGCCACCTCCGCAAAAGGCAGTAGGTCAGACCAATCATCCTGTTGATAATTGATATAACAGCTAAGATATTGTTCCAATACCGAGTTAGTTCTTTCACAGGCCCCATTGGTTAGTGAGTAGTGGGCAGAGCTTAAGCCCTGGGTGGAGCCCAATAACTTCAAGAATTTCTTCCAGAAGTTTGAAGTAAATTGGACCCCCTTATCTGAAATTATCCATTCAGGAACACATGTAAGATAAACAGCTTAGCCAAAGTTTTTGCAGAAGGGATTTTTGCATAGGGTATGAAATGTACCTGCTTGGAAAATAGGTCAGTAACCACCTAAATGACTGTATTTCCCCCACTCTCAGGCAATTCCACAATAAAGTCCATGGAAATTTCCTTTCATGGGGCAGTCGGCCTAGCTACATGTTGTAGTAGACCGGCAGGTTTCCCAGGAGGTTGTTTGGCTGAACCACAAACAGGACAACTAGCTACATATGCTTCTATGTCTTTTTTCAAAGATGGCCATCAAAATTGCCATTTGACTAAATGTAAGGTTTTCATGAAGCCAAAATGTCCAGCAGCTTTCAAATCATGGGCTTATTTTAAGATGCACCCCTCCAAGGCTAGTTGGGACATATAATTTGGCTCCCACCCATGCTGGACCATCGTGAATAGTACAATCATTTGAGTAGTCGGCTGGGTTTTGGTTTCAATTCTCCTTTATTTTTTAGGAGGTTTGTAATAGAAAATGCAATCTTTGCAAACACTGGGATAAATTGACAGTAAAAATTAGTGAACCCTAGAAAATTCTGCAATTGTTTTCTGGTGCGAGGGGGAGCTCATCCCAAAACAGCCCAGACTTTTTCCAGGTCCACCTCTATCCCTTCATGCGATATGCGGTAATCCAAATAGTCAATTTTCTCTTGATGAAATTTGCACTTGGATAAACTTAGCAAACAGTTCAGCCACCTGAAGTTTTTTCAAAACTGACCATACCAATTTCACATGCTCCTCCAAGGTCTCTGTATAGATAAGGATGTTGCCAAGATAAACCAACACTCTCTTGTTTATCAGCTGCATGAATATGGCAGGGGCTTCTTTCAGACCAAATGGGAGAACATGAAATTGGAAACAGCCCAAAGGGGGCATTCATCTCCTTCCTTAATTTGAACTCATTAGTAGGGTTCTTTAAAATCAAGCTTAGTGAAAAATTTTCCCTTGGCAAGGTGAGGTAACATGTCCTTCATTAAGGGGAGTGGGTAAATATTTTATATGCAAATTCTGTTAAGATTTTGATAGTCCACACATAAGCGAAGAGAGCCATCCTTCTTTTCTTGGAACAACACTGGGACTGCCACTTGAGACCTGACAGGTTGGATAAACCCTTGCTCCAGGTTTTATTGATAAACAACTGCAATTCCTCAAATTCTTGCAGTGTCATCAAATACAGTTTTGGCTTAGGGAGCTTCACCCCCAGCAGAATCTCTATGCTGCAATCGTGGTTGGAGTCATATTCACTCTCGCTCGGAGTTCCCAGCTCCTCTCTTCCTAGAGGAGTGAACTCAATGACCTCCACCACCTTCAGGGCTGTTTTGCATGGCTTGGCTGGGTTTTTTTCAACTTTTTCTCCTCCTGCCAGCATCCCCTTTGTATCCAGCTTAGCACAGCAATCTGCAGCCCGGTGATCTTCCTTCCCACATAGGAAGCATGCCGTGGTTTTGATTTTCACAGCCTATCCACCCTTTTGAACTTTGGGTACCTCTTGGGAGTTGGTAGAAGGTTTGCTCCAGCTGGGACCACCCCGCATCTGTTTCAGATCAGATCGCTTTCCACATCCGCAGCCAACATGTACCAGAGCTGTAAGTCTCTAGGATCTCTTCTGGAGATACAGCTTTGATAAATATCTTCATTCAGCCTATCCTTGAAAGCTTCTATCAAGCTTCTTGGGACCACCCTCGTATATGGCACACCTGGGTATATTCAGCCACAGACTTTTGTCCCTGATTTATGGTTTTCATCCTAATCCTAGCCTTGTGTTCAGCAAGAGAATCTTCAAAACATGTGCGCAAGGCTGCCATAAACAGGTCATAGTTCCTCAATTGAGGGGCATCATCATTATGCAGGGTGACCATCCATTTTGCTGCAGTCCCCTCTAATGCTCTGGTGACACATCTCACTTTAGCTGCCTCTGAGGCAAAATCATCCCCATATTCCTCCATATGATTCCAGACTTGGGCTAGGAAGAATCCCAATTCCTTGGGATCCCCTCCGTATTTTACTTCCATTGGAGGAACTTTTGGAATTTGGCGCCTCCGTGGTGCTACCCACCGGAGGGGAGCTTGGGCTACAGCAGCCTTGGCTGAGCTATGGGAATGGGCAGCAGAGCTCCAAATGTTTCTTACTCCCTCCTCTCTCCCCCAACTCTTCATGGGTCAGCAATTCATACCTTTCTTCAGCTCTGCAACCCTCCATTGCCTCATTAAACAGATGCAAAGCTTGGGTCAGCAGAAGATCTTTTTGGTTTTCCTCCTGCCATGCAGCTTCTCCATGCTGGCATCTGGCAGTCATTGCCCCAGAGGAGGTTTCTTCTGGCAATTTCCATCCAACTCCCAGAGACCATTTGGGTTGGACCACAAGTTTCTCTTCGATCTGCAACCCTGACAGCAACTCGGCATCTTCTTAATCGCTGGCTGAGTTAGACATTGTTTTCAGACCCCATCAGAAAATACAAAAGTAAATCTCCAGATGGGCTGGTAAAAACAAAGATCTTGTATAATGTCAGGTGTAGCTCAATTCAAAATTCCAAGAAGGAAAATGTTAAGTTTGGGAAAAGAGAGGCTGAACCAGAGCATGAGTGCAACAATACTTTATTATAACAATAAAGGGCTGATCGTGCTTGCCACGCCTGGGAACTGGCTCGCAGCAATCAGCAACTGGTGGGACCCCGCAGCCTGCTTTTATAGCTGGCTGCTGGGGAGAACCAACCAATGAGTGAAGGGAAGAACACCCATGCATAGTGAGCGGACCTGAGTGAGAACTCCTAGAGTTCTCAGGACATAACACCCCTTCCCCCCAGATGCGAATATGCATAGTCTTTGAGGTAGGCAGGAGGTTTATGTTGGCGCCCGGAACGGCGCATCTCTGGAACACTGTCTGTCCGTTCGGGGTCTGCCTGGGAAGGCAGAGCCGGCAAAGTGTCATCAGTATGCCCCTCGGTTCAGGCATTCCCGGGGCTCGTAGGGTTGGTCACTGGAGATGAGCTCCCGTAGACTGGATCGGGCTGGTCAACCATCTGGGTGCCGCTGTCCGTGTTCGGGCCTTCGGGATCGGCTGTTGGTGTGAACTGGTCGCCGGGCATGATGTGGACGTGGGGCTGCAGATGAGGTCTCCTTTCATCGTGTGACTCTGGATCTCTGCTGGCGAGGGTGCTGAGGCGCCTCCGTAGTTGGTCTATGTGCCTTCTCCAGACGCGGCCATCCTCCAGTCTGACCCGATACGACCGCGGACCGGTGATGGCTACGATCTCGCCCAGGATCCACAGGGGGTCTCCAGCGAAGTTCCTCGTGAATACTGGCTCCTGTAAGATAAAATGTCTAACCCCCGATGTGGAAGCGAGGGGAGAGTCAGGGCAGTATTGTGGGTGAAGTCTGTCCAATACAGTCCTCAGGCGCCTGCCCATCAGGAGCTCAGCTGGGGACTTATTGGTGGCTGAGCAGGGAGTTGAGTGCTGGCTCATCAGGAACCGCGAGAGTTTGTGGTGCCAGTCATCCCTGCTGAACCTAGCCAGGGCTTCTTTAGTGGTCCTGACGGCCCTTTCAGCCAATCCGTTACTGGCAGGATGAAATGGGGCTGTGAAAATGTGGCGGATGCCCAGGTTGGCCACGAAACGGCTGAACTCGGTCGATGCGAACTGTGGGCCATTGTCGGAGACAATGGAGTCGGGTAGCCCGTGCGTTACGAACAGGCGTGTTAACACGTTGGTGATTGCTAGTGTGGTGGTCGTGGATAGCTGTGCTACGTCAATCCATTTAGAATAGGCGTCCATGACCACTAGGAACATCTTCCCATGCAAGGGGCCGGCCAGGTCGATGTGAATTCTGGACCAGGGAGCGCTGGCGTTTTCCCATCTAGTAGGGGTGGCGATGGGGGGAGCAGGACGGGATTCCTGGCAAATGCTGCAGGAACTTACCCAATTGACAACGTCCTCGTCGAGACCCGGCCACCACACATAGCTGCGTGCTAATGCCTTCATTCTCACGATGCCAGGGTGTCCCTCGTGCAACGCTTCCAGAACTCGGGTACGCAGTGAGGTCGGGATGACCACTCGAGTGCCCCATAGTAGACAGCCCTGCAAACTGGACAACTCCTGCATGCGAGTCTTGAAAGGTGTGAATTTGTTTTCAACATTGCCCCCCTGGCCACCCCCTCCTCACCCAGTCGAGCACCTGGGCGAGCGTTTGATCTGCCTTGGTTTTAGCAGCAATGTCAAGGGCAGTGATGGGTAGGTCCAACTGGGTGATCTCGAAAATAGCGTGGACAGGAGCGGGGTCTTCAGCCGGAGCCGGCAAGGGGCAGCGACTGAGAGCGTCAGCGTGGGACAGTGTTTTTCCCGGGCGGTGTATAAGTCTGTAGGAATAGGCTGCTAGGAAGAGGGTCCACCTTGTCATCCTAGGGGAAAGGACTTGAGGGGTCTGTTTGTCCCCGGCTAGTAGGCCCAGGAGGGGCTTGTGGTCCGTGACCAGCTCGAAAAAATGGCCAAAAAGAAATTCGTGAAATTTTTTCACGGCTGCAACAGCTGCTAGGGCTTCCTTATCGATCTGGCTGTAATTGCGCTCCGTTGCAGAGAGCGTCCTTGAGAAAAAGGCGATGGGAGCCTCGGCGCCATTGGGGAGCCTGTGACTTAGTACCGCCCCAATTCCAAAAGGGGATGCGTCTGCTGCCAGCACTAAAGGGAGGTTAGGGTCGAATTGAATAAGTACCGCCTCTGACGTGAGTAGTGATTTGACGGCGTGAAAAGCATGGTCTTCTTTGTGCCCCCAGTGCCACGGTGACTTTTTATCCAGTAATCTGTGTAGGGGTTCAGCTACTGATGCTTTATGGAGCAAGAAGGATGCGTAAAAGTTCAATAGCCCCAAGAAAGCCTGTAGCTCAGTTTTGGAGGTTGGAGTGGGTGCCTCGTGGATTGCCTTAACCTTGGACTCCAGGGGGTGAATGCCAGAGGCGTCAATTTTATAACCTAGAAAGTCCACCTGTCTAGTGGCAATGGCACATTTTTCGTTTTTCAACTTGAGGCCATGCTGTCTGAACCTCTCTAACACTGCTCGAACTCTCTGGAAGAGTTGGGGTCTGTCCCTGGCCGAGACTAAGATGTCGTCGAAGTAGGGTACTACACCAGGGAGGCCCTGCAAAATCCGCTCCATGAGGGATTGAAAAATACCTGGGGCAACACTTACGCCAAATTGGAGACGCTTGCATCGGAAGGCACCCCTGTGAGTGACAATGGTCTGGAGTTCCGCTGTTTGGTTATCTACGGGGAACTGCTGATATGCTTGAGACATGTCCAATTTAGCAAAAATGCTGCCCGGTTCGAATGTGTGTAATAAATGCTGAATGACGGGCACAGGATAAGCGCTAACTTGTAAAAATTTATTGATTGTCGTCTTGTAGTCCGAGCAAATTCTCAGGCTACCGTCTTTTTGAGGGGAGTGACAATGGGCGTCTCCCATTTGGCGAAATCTGTTGGCTCAATGACCCCTTGTTTTAACAGTTTATCCAATTCCGCATCTAGCTTTGGCCGGATAGCAAATGGGACCCTACGCGGTTTTAGCCTGATTGGGACTGCCTGGGGGTCAACTGAGAATGAGATGGGGGTACCGTTATAACACCCCAGCTCCTCACTGAATACATCTGAGTAATCAGCGAATAAGGAGTCAGTGTCTGAGGTTGAGACAGCATGGACTCCTGTTAGCCCTAGGCCGAGATGGGGAAACCAATCGAGCCCCAATAAGGTGGGTAGATTGCCGTTAACTACCACTAGAGGTAGGTGACCTTTAAAAGCTCTAAAACTGACAAGGAACTTGCCTCTGCCGATTACAGGAATGGTCTTCCCTGGTAGTCCTTCAGGCTAAACTGGCATCTCTGGAGCCGGCTAGTGGATAGGCTTGGTTGGAGCCTCTTGAGGGTGTTCCACGAGATAATTGAGAGCGCTGACCCTGTGTCAACCTCCATGCGGCACGGTTTACCTTCTAGGGAAACGGAGAGAGAAATTTTACTAACAGTGTGGCAAGTGTGCTTGGCAAGGTGGTGCGTGCGACAGTTCAATACTTGCCTCTGTGGTCCCGAGTGTGAGGGGGGGGTATCTTTGTGCTGAGCTTTGGGGGGCTTGGCAGACTCTCGCGATGTGTCCCCTTTTATGGCAGTTATTGCAGGTGGCTCCTTTAAACTTGCAGGTGGCCCTCTGATGAGATCCCCCACAGGCTAGGCACAGGGTGATATGCTTGGGTGGACCGATGTTTTCTTGTTTGGCTCCTTCCTGCGGCCGTCTGTCGTTGGAGAGGCGGTGGATGTCGCTTTCATCACTGATGGTTTCCTCGGCTACCACCTCCTCGGAGTGGACTGGAAGTGATGTCAGCTTGGTGCTTGGGCCCTGGATTTCGGTGGCTGAGTTCGCTGCCAGCTCCGCTGCTAAGGCCTCCTCGACTGCTTGTGCGAGGTTGAGGTCTTTTTTGGCGAGAAGGCGCCTCTGCAGGTGGAGGTCCTTGACCCCGCAGACTAGTTGATCGAGGAGCATGTCCTCCAGGTAGGTTCCAAACCCACAATGCAGTGCTGCTGTTCTGAGAGCGGCCATATATTGATTGATGGTCTCCTTGCCCGATTGCTTCCGCATACGGAAGGTGAATCTCCTGGCAATCTGTGAGGGCCTGGGAGAATAGTGGTTAGTGAGGATTTCAAGTAACTCAGACCACGGAACGTTTTTCAACTCCCGTGGAGCCACGAGTGCTGTGGCAGTATCGTAGACGGTGGCTCCACAGTAGATTAGGAAATACGATTTTTTCCGATGCTCTCCAGCATCCGCCAGGCCAACTGCATCGATATAATGATTAAAGCGGTTCTTATACAATTCCCACTTCTCCTCGTCTGGTTTGAACGCTGGGAAGACTGGATTGGAACTCATGGTGCTGGGACCGGTAGAACAACCTGTGGAAAAAAATCTCTCTGGGGCAGCAGACAATGTTTTAGTGCCTGTGGCAGGCAAGTGATTTCAGCTCAGGAGAGGCTTTTCGCAATCCTCTCTTTCTCTCTGGGTTAACCACATTTGGCTGTTAGCCGTTGGCGGCGTTTGGATTCGCGCCTGTGTGGGCGTCAGTGACTGGACTACAGCGCTGTGCTGTGCCTTTTAGGTTTGAAATTCAAATGACAACCGTTTGAATTTCGCGCCTAATACTGAGCGGCTGCGGCTCGCAGCGCTTCACTTTCCCTGTAGCTGGGCTAACAAGTGGCTACAGATGCTTCTAACTTTCGATTCTGACCGCTCTCTCTGGCTGCGGATCAGCGTTCGCTTCTTATCGCTTGCTGGCCGCTTTCTCTGTCAGCGGGTCAGCGTTTGCTCTTTTTGTTTGCTCTTTTTGCTTACTGACCGCTCTCTCTGGCTGCGGATCAGCGTTGCTCTTATCGCCGGCCGATCGCTCTCTCTGGCTGCGGATCGGCGGCTAGTGACTCAGCGGTTGCATGGTGCTTCTGGTAGCCATCCCACCCTCGTCGCCAGTGTTAAGTTTGGGAAAAGAGAGGCTGAACCAGAGCATGAGTGCAACAATACTTTATTATAACAATAAAGGGCTGATCGTGCTTGCCACGCCTGGGAACTGGCTCGCAGCAATCAGCAACTGGTGGGACCCCGCAGCCTGCTTTTATAGCTGGCTGCTGGGGAGAACCAACCAATGAGTGAAGGGAAGAACGCCCACGCATAGTGAGCGGACCTGAGTGAGAACTCCTAGAGTTCTCAGGACATAACAGAAAACCTTAGACTCCATTGTTATAGAGGAAAGGACTTTTACTGAATTTGAAGTAAGCATAATCAAGAAAGCATCCCAACTTTTACAATTCACCAACTTCATCCTCCAGCACTCTTTCCCCCATGAGGCCTAATTCTTGGAGGCTGACAATAATTCCCTTATATATTGTATGTATAATCCTTTCATATAATTCTCTCTTATGCATACTACTTTTAGCCATCTTGGTCTATATTCAAACCAATTTCTCTGTTTCTCTTAGTCCGAAGCAAATAAAATCTAATTTTAAAAGCATAAAGTGTGGAAGTTTGTTTCCGTTATTATCCCCACTGACTTATTTTAGTGCCTCTTTGCAGAAGAAGCTGCATTTGGGTAAAAAAGAGGGTACACTAAATTATGACATCCACCCTAAAATAGATACATAGGTATATACATAGATCAGGGGTGGGATGCAAATACTTTTACTACTGGTTCTGAATCCTATAGTAAACCTAGTCTAGTTTGGAAAAAATTCTCCCCTTCACCAGATGGGCCAGCATGTCCTTCATTAGGTGTAGGGGATACAGAATTTCCTTGCAAATAGCATTTAAATTTCTATAATCCACACATAAGCAGAATCAGCCATCCTTCTTCTCCCAGAACAGGACCAGGGTGACGACTTTGGATCTCGCTGGTTCGATGAACCCACACTTGAGTTTTTTGTCTATAAATTGCCACAGTTCATCCAGTTTCTGGGGAGTCATAGCATAAAGTTTTGGCTTAGGTAGTTTGGCCTCTGGTAAAATATCGATGGCACAGTCTGTAGACCTATGGGGGTCTACATCCATCAAAACATCCATCAAATCTCGGTATTCCCTGGGGACACCTGGTAGGGGTCCATTTGCCACAATCACAGCTCTCTCCTTACTCTGCAATATTCCAGTCTGGTGGGGTTACTCACTCTCAATATTTCATTATTAGGGAATTGGAGGGGCCCCTCTGTCCAGTCCACTTTGGGTTCCACTTCTTTAACCAGGTCAGTTCCAGAACTAGGGGCCAGTCCATCCCTGGTGTCCCAATGAAAGCAGTTGTTTCAGAGTGATTTGCTATCACTAGTTTGAGTAGTTCAGTGGCAAACATGGCCAGGGCACCCACTGCAATGGACCTATCAAGTTGGCAGAATGAAACTGGAGTTTTTACTGGCCTTAGTTGAGTGCCCAGTTTCCTGACCAGAGTTGGGTTTATTAGGCTTCTCGTGCACCCCAAATCCAGCAATGCTTTAAGTCTCACTTTTCTATCTGTTGACGGAAATTACAGTTGTTTGGGGACTGTAAGGGGTTAACAACCACACTCACCAAAGGGTCTTCATAGTTGTTTTCTGATTGATTGGGTTTCTCCAACAGAGAGGTCAGAGCTCTTTGCATTGTAATTAATTCTGGCGGGAACTCAATGATCGCAGGGTCTTTTAGGGTGGTGTCTCTGGAATGCAGTGGTGGTTGTTAGGGATACACCCTAGCAGAATCTGCACGGCAGTCAGGCAGGCAGGCAAAATATGTGAGATAAATGTTTTTGTAGCTTACACTCAGTAAAACAGATACACAGTGCTAGTTAAATAGTTTATTCCAGTAAGAGTTATAGCATAGTCAAACAGTCCATATATCATTCACTAATTCAGTCCGTCCAGGGATTATTCAGTTGCAAATTCCAGTGTCAAAAAAGAGGTCAGTAAACTTACAAATATCAGTCCAGTAATATATCTCCTTGCAGTAGAGATATGAAGAAGTCAAAACTCCTTTCTTCTTTCAGCAACTCAGCAGTAGGGAAACAAGCAGTTAACAAACCATCAATCCATCAAACCAGTCAATTGTCAGGAATCGTCAGGTTCTCTTGCTCCCTCTTATGGTGGTTCACAACCGCACCCAAAATTACATGCATTGCAGTTTAAAGTGACACACACTTAAACTTACTATCATTGTTTATATATATTATTTTATCCAAAATACGTTAGGTAACCTATGTTATTCCTAACAGTGGTTTTGAGGGTTTCCCTCCAACCTGCTTCTTTCCTTTCTGGGTGGACATCCTCATGCGGCATTCATTTGAACAGTGGCTTCCTTCCCTCAATTGAAGCAGACAATTGAATGTGGTGGGGCAGAACAAGGCTTGGTTTCCTCCTTTCTCTCTTCTGGTGGAGATCTCTTCCAGGAGCAGTTTGCGTGGTACTGGTTTCGAGTTTGGTTGATTTTAGTTTCTTCAACCAGGACACACCAGCCATGTAGGCAGACTGGGGCTCCATGGGAGATGCAGGTGTTTTACAGGTCATCATTTAAGCCATTGTCACATCCCCAATTATTGGCTGCATTGGCCACCGGAAAAATCTTCATGAAGTTAGACCTGCGTGAAGCATATTACTGGGTACATATTAAACAAGGAGACAAATGGAAAACTACCTTCAATTGCCCCCTTGGTAGTTTCCATTTCAAGGTGATGCCTTTTGGGTTGCAGGGTGCCCCCGTGGTATTAATGCAGCTAATCAATGAGGTGCTTCATGAACATTTATATCGAGGAGTACTAGTGTATTTAGACAACATCGTAATTTACACGCAGACTCTGGAAGAACATATACAGTTAGTACAAAGTGTTTTTAAAAAGTTGTTAGACACCAAATTATACGTAAAATTTTTGAAATGTGAATTTCACTTTAATAAATTGGACTATCTTGGGTATAGGATTTCCAAAGTGACTGCTGTCTTGGGATGGGAAATCCCACAAATGTGTGAACAATTGCAGACTTTCCTTGGCTTTGCTAATTTTATAGGCAATTTGTGCCACAATTCGCTAGCATTGTATTACCATTAGCAGAACTGCTAAAAATAAAGAATCAGAAAACAAAGCCAACACCCAGTCAAAAAATTGAGTGGTCTACAAAGTGTCAACAAGCATTTGATAATCTGAAGACATTATTTTCTCAAGCACCAATTCTCAAACATCCTGATCCTATGAAACAATATGTTGTTCAGGCAGATGCCAGCCTGTGGCATCTGCCTGAACAACAGTGCCTGTGGGCACTGTCCTTTTACAAATAAATGAACAAGGAATGTTGCAACCTTGTGCTTATACTTCCTGTAAATTCACCCCAACAGAGGATGGGCAATCTGGGAAAAGGAAGCGTTTGCGGTGAAATGGGCATTACATACATAGAGACATCTGTTGGAAGGCACCAAAGAAGTTTTTGAGGTCTGGACAGATCACAAGAATTTGGAGGCTTTACAAAAGCCCCGCCGTTTATCTCACAAACAGGTTAGATGGGCTATGTATTTCAAGCAATTTAATTTTCATCTGTGCCACGTACCAGGGGGCCGAAATTTCATGGCAGATGCCCTGTCTTGCTTACCTCAATACAACGAGATCCGAGATGTGATTGTTCAGCCTCTGATCTCAGATACCATACCCCGAAATATGGGACAAGCCATACGGTTAAAGGATGTGAAGCAGGATATGTTATGAGAGGCCACTCGAACAGATAAATGGATTAGTAGTAATGCTGACTTGGTTTCCTACAGAGATAATTTGGCATGGAAAGGAAACAGGATTTATGTACTGGAGAAATGTAGAAATTATGTTTTGGAAGTGTCATGATTTGGAAAAGGCCAGACATTTTGGGTTTCTAAAAACCTTGCATTTAGCTCAACATCAATTCTGGTGGCCAAAAATGAGATCCGACATAGAACTGTATGTAAAAAAATGTCATGTCTGTGCGATTTCAAAACCAAGACTGGGTAAGCCATTAGGATTGTTACAAACAGTGTCCAAACCACAACATCCATGGCAGGATATTGCCATGGACTTCATTGTGGAGTTACCAAACAGTAATGGTTATACAATTATATGGACTATCATTGACTTATTCTTGAAACAGGCACATTTTGTACCTTGTAAAGGTTTGCCATCAGCTAAAAGTCTAGCCAATATGTTTATAAAACATGTTTACAGGTTACATGGGACCCCTCGACAAGTAATTTCTGATAGAGGAGTACAATTCACTGCACAATTCTGGAGACCATTCCTCCGCTTGTTTGGGTCATCCCAGGGATTAAGTATGGCCTATCATCCAAGCATGAATGGCACAGCAGAAAAAGCGTGCCAAATGCTATGATGGAGAGATACTTAAGATCATATGTGTCCTATCAACAACAAGATTGGGTGGAGTTATTATCATTTGCAGAAGTTGTGTATAATAACGCGGTACACAGTAGTATAGGATACAATCCATTCTACGTAATGAATGGCCTAGAATTTAGTCCATTACCAGATTTTACATGCCACCCCAATGACCCAATCAGTGTCCAACATTGGGCACAACAGGTAAGGCTAGTTGGTTAAATGTTAGAAAAGCTCTGGATAAAACTGCAATGGATTATAAAACATATGCAGACAAGAAGCGGCAGGATCATAAACCTTTTCAGGTTGGGGATAGAGTATATCTTTCAACAAAATATATTAAATTGAAATTAAACAGTAGGAAATTGGGGTCCAACTACCTGGGCCCCTTCTCAATAACAAGAATCATTATCCCTGTCATGGTTGAGTTAAAGTTACCATCATCGTTGGGTCATATACAACTGGTGTTTCATATTAGTTTATTGAAACCCATTGACTTCCCAAATGAAGTGCTTGAATAGAAAAAAATCACCAACCAAATACGGATCAGATTGGATAGAATTCTTGACTCCCACAAAAGAAGGAATAATATCCAATATTTAGTACACTGGAAAGGATATCCACTGTCAGAGGCTTCCTAGGTGAAGGCATTGGATGTATGTGCAGACTGTTTAGTGCATTGTTTCCATAATACATACCCCGAAAAACCTGGGCCCACATTGTAATTAGGTTAACTATAAGAGATGTCATTAATAATAATGTTCTTCCTATGTTGCAGATGGATTCCTGGTAGAGGGGGCCACCTGTCAGGTCCCCATGTCATGCTGGAGCTGTGACACTGAGCATTCTACTGTGTCCGAATGTGTTAGGAAGTACCTGCCAGCCAACTGACATGGGGTTCGCATTGATGATGAAGATTGACAATGAGCCCTGATGATGTCAAATGCTGAACTATCACAAGTTGTGGGCGGCTATCAGCAGAGCAATGAACATGCGGACTGTTAAAATAATGACTTCGGGGGTGGATAGTCACTAGGCGGGCACATGGGTGATGGTGGGATATGGAGAGTATAATGTGGTGAGGGTATGGTAAAAAAGGGTGGATAATTAATGGACAAATGCACAGTATCAGGGGGTTACATAGTGACTGGAAGTTAAGCGGTAGCATCCACCGGATGGTGGATAAACTCATTACTTTATTAGCTGGTGTATAGCGAGGTGCGCCAGAGCTGACTTTAATATCATCTTGATGCTTGGTGTTACCCGAATCTGGATCAGTATATGGATGAATAAAGACTCATTTCTTGGTTACTGTGAGAGCTTTGTTTATCTTTCTTTCGGGAATTTGTCTGTATGTCTGAGAGCCATCTTTGAACTAACTCATGAGTATTTCCTCTGGCCAATCCACGTGGCAAGTCAGGTCATAAAACTCTTCGATGTACTTGGTAATTGGACAGCAACCCTGTCTGATGTGTCTTATGTGGTCTCTAGTCTTGTGGTCAGCTAGGGAGTCCTCAAATCTCCATCTCGGGGCTGTCATGAAGTGATTAAAGTTACGGAGCTCCAGTACATTTGCATTATGAAGGCTTACAATCCAACCTGCAGCTGATCCTTCTAGAGCAGTGGTTCCCAAAGTGGGTGGTACTGCCCCCTGGTGGGTGGTGGGATGCCTTAGGGGGTGCTAAGAGACAAGGGGACTGGCAGGGGGTGCTAAGAGGCAGCAGGGGGTGCTGGAGGTGGGCCCCTTCAAGGGTGCAATTCAGGGGTGGGATTCTACTAGTTCTCTCTCTCTCTTTCCCTCTCTCAGGCTCACCCCATTGACTGTTGCAACCATCTGGTGCAACAGTCAATGGGGTGAACCTGTGGGTCCGGCATCTCGAACATGGCAGTGGTGGCACTCTGTCCGGCAGCCTCGGGGGGGGAGAAGACAGGTAGCATGCAGGTGGCTACCTCCCTCCCCCTTGTCGTCCAGTGCAGCAGCTTTTCCCACGGCAGAATCTACCCATGAAATGAATGTGTGTGTGTGTGTGTCAGGAGGAATGTGTGTCAAGGGGGAGGAAATGTTTTTCTTGGAATTTTGAGCTGGGAGGGGCCAGAACAAGCTGAAGCACCATGGGAATTCTCCCTGCTCCAGCATCATCAGTCTCGGGGCAGAGTCTTCCTTGACTTTACCCGATGGAGGAGAGAGTTCCGAGCAGAGAGAGAAGCAGAGAAAGTGGAAGGGGGAATCTTTTCAGTCTTGGGGGGCTGCATTCTAGGGGGCTCTTTCATGCCAGCTCCAGTGGGGAGGGTGGACTTCTTTTTGCACCCCCCCCATTATTCTCATCCAATCTCCCTTTCTCTGTGCATCTGGAGGGATGGACTAGATGCCCTTTGAGTTCCCACAGTGCCCAGAGGGAGCCCAGGCTGGAGCTGCCGAGACTCCAGATGGGTAAAATGGAGCCAGAGCTCGAGGAGTCCTTCAGGCTCCCCCCCTGCTCAGTCTGGAAGGAGGCAGCCCCCAGCAGCTGCACCAGAGGACAAGGGGGAGGCGCAGCCCCTCAGTCAGCCAGGACTTGGGGGCCCCACACTCACCCCAATCCAAAGGGAAGCCAAGAAAACCCTTGGCTTACAGTCCATGCAGGAAGAGGTGGAGAGGATCTACAGGTATCTCCCCTAATCTGGCCGGATCCTCTCCCCAGGCCCCCTCCCCTTGATGGGGGGATTTCCATAGGTATCTCTCGGCTTTACAGGAGAAAACAGCATTTTCCATCCTTGAAACCTGCGTCTCTCTCGCTCAAAGAGCCCCTTCCGATCCCCCCCTCAGCCCCCAATGGGAAGGCATCTCCCCCTTTCTTTCTGTGGCTTGGGATTCCACTTTTCCTTGCAAAACAGCCCCTGATGAAGAAGTTACCGGAACAAAGTTTGGCCATTTCTCCTCCATTTTCCTCTCCTTTCCTTGGACAATTTCAACATCTGCCCATCATTTCAAAGTGCAACAATCAATACTTTCAGCAGAAAAAAATATACAAAGTAACATTTGGGGGGGAAATTGCCAATATAAAAATGTGAACATAGAAGTGGAATCATGATGAACTTTTTTTCTCTCAGAAATGTGCATATCCTGGCTGTGGAATAGGAAGCGCTACTAAAACAAGGGTCCTTTTTCTAATGGTTTTTCTACATTATTTCTTTATTATTATTTTATCATGGTGTAAAATAGAAAAAAATAGAGCAAGTGAGGAAATGAGAAAAGGAAGGAGAGGGGAGAAGTGTGGGAGAAAGGAGGTACCGGCCCCACAGGCACATCTATTTTTCAAACATGCCACCATTGCCGTGTTCTAGGTGCCGGTCCCACAGGTCCACCCCATTGAGCCCACTGCTCCAAAGGGACCTTCCCAAGCAAGTCCGAGCAGAGCAGTGCACCAAGTCAATGGGGTGAGCCTGAGAGAGGGAAAGAGAGAGAGAAAAAAGAAAGAGAGAAAGAGAAAAGGAAGAAAAGAAAGAGAAAAGGAAAAGAAAGAAAAAGGGACAGACCAAGAAAGAGGGGAGAGGGAGGGAGGCAGGCAGAGAGAGAGAGAGAGAGAGAGGGAGAGGGAGAGGGAGAGAGAGCTGATGCATCAGATTGACTGAGGCCCTTTTCCACATTAAAACATCTTTGGCTTCTATTAAAGGTTTTGTAGATGAAACATGGTCAAGACTATCAGGAAGCTCTCACATTTTGTTGAGGCTTTAAACAGGATCCACCTTAAAAAATTACTTTTCCCCAATGTATTACAGTGCCAATTCTGAAGAAGGCAAAACCAAAATGTACTGGTAAATTACAAGGAGAATACACACACACACACACACACACACACACACACACACACACTCCCTTCTAACCCTGCTGGAGCAGGTGATTGGACTAGAATAGATATCTCATTATCTTTTTCCTCCCTCCCTCCCTCCTTCTTTATTTCTTTTTCTTTCTGTCCCTTCCTTCCATGCCCCCCTCTTTCTTTGTCTGTCCTTTTTTCTTTCTTTCCCTTTTCTCTTTCTTTTCTTCCTTCTCTCTTTCTCTCTCTCTTTTGCTCTCTCAGACTCACCCCATTGACTTGGTGCACCACTCCACTCAGACTTGCTTGGGCAGGTCCCTCCAGTGCAGTGGGCTCAATGGGGTGGACCTGCGGGGCTGGCACCTAGAACATGGCAGTGGTGGCACATTTGAAAAGTTGAGCAAAGCCAGAGGTCAGTAATTTTTGCTGCAAAGAATCACAAAAGCTTCTGGGCTGTGCACAAGAAGGGACACACATGTCAATGCAATTCAGCAACATAAAATAAAGAGATACAAATAAAAGAAATCAACAAGAATCAGCAAAGCATCGCTGATTAGATTCTATTCACTACTAGAATCTAATCAGAGATGCTTTGCCGATTCTAGGTCTTTGGACTAGAATTGGCAGGGTTAGAAGGGAGTGTACATGTGTGTGCATGGCTGTCAAAACTCCATAAACAGGTCAAGTAGCTCTGGGGAGGCCAGTCACAAATTAGGACACTTGCTAAGCAACTGGCCATTAAGTGAGGTTTGCCAATCACCTGGCCATGCCCACCCAGTCACATGACCACCAAGCTACACCCAGCCAGCAAGCCATGCCCAGCCAGTCACATGACCAGCAAGCCACGCTCACCCAGTCACATGACCAGCAAGCCAGGTCCTCAAATTAGGCCATGTCCACAGAAATTTGAATTCCATCTCTGGGTGGGGGGCACCGAGGATGAGTTTGTAGCACCAAGGGGGCAGTGGACTGAAAAAGTTTAGGAACCACTGTTCTAAAGGCAGTGTGACAAACCTGACTTTGGTCCGTTCAGTAGGGACGGACCATAATCCTGTATGTAGGTCAGTACGTGTGTGAGGAAAAATCCCAGTTGCTGGGGATTCCCATCAAATTTGATGCCAAGGGGGGGCACCTTCCATTGTAAGGGCTGAAGCCTCCTCTCGTCGAATTCCAGGCCTTACTTTGCATTGAGATGTCTCTGGGGCGGATCTTCAATGGTGGCAATGGGTTTGCCTGTAGCCCCTGCAATTTTACCCTTTGTTCATCGGTAGCATTCTTTTGCACTCTTACCTTGCCTGTTGCACAAGTCAGGGTGCCCTGGATCCACATGCCATAGATGGCCTAACTCATGAGGTTCATGGCTTCCATCAGGAGTTGGTTGGGCCAATCTGGGGCTCCTTCCAGTTCATTGTTGTCATAGAGATCTTCCATCTCCTGCTTCCAGCCAGGTCAGCAGCTTCCATGAGTGAGGGTGACATCCTTGGCCCTGTCTTTCCAGCCTTCCTTCTTCCTAATGCTGATGGACCACCTATGCTTGGCAGGGGTACTGGAGGCAAGATTCTCCTCAATCCAGGCATTGAGGCCCTTCTCTGCTTGAACCTTGGGGGGAGGGGTTTCTCCCCCAGCATTCAGCCTCTTTGTGGTCACTGCCCTGGACAGACACGACTGTCCCCACAGTAGGATTGTTGCTTCTCTGGGTTCACCAGTTTGCAGTTCCTGCCTAATGTAAGGTCTTGCCTCTACCAATCTTCCCAAGAAAGCAGGACTCTTGAAACTGAAGTTGTTCCAAAAGGAGCTTTTATTGAAAGGCTTGTGATAGCAAGAGGTTGAGGCAGGAACTAAATTTTCCCACTTAAAAAGCAGTGCAAACAACACCCCCCCCCCACACATCACAGCAATGCAGGAAACAGAAACAGAAGCTTCATACAGTGATCTCTCCAATCCTTCCCCTCCCACTAGAATGCCAGCATCCCAATAGAAATATATGGGACCTGACAGGATTACAAAATATTATTGACTTTGAAGAAATATCCTATTTCTGAATGAACTGGACTTTTATGTTTTTTCTTTGATGCCCAGACTCTTGGATTTCTGTTTCTTAACAGCACTATTCAAAGACATTTCCACTGTTATGTGTCCAGCATGACTATACACTGAGGCTCACAGAATGCTGTTACCTTCCTCCTGAAGAGGTACCTATTTATCTATTCCCACTTGCATACTTTCAAACTGCAAGGTGTGCAGGCAAGTAACAGAAGCTTGCCCCATCACTGGGCATTCAGGGCTCAAACCCAGGCTGTCAGCTTTAAATGTGACAAACTCAGTAACTTTAACTGCTGAATCATCACACTCCCTATATGGATCTAGTTATACTGTAATCAACAATTTGTCCCATGTGCGGGACAGGATGGCAGGCTTTTGGCTTTATTTTAGGGATTATCTTGGTCAAGATTGCAGCTGGTATTTTTCTCATATTGTCCAAAATCAAACTTCTATAAAAAAACACCCCTTCCCAAAAATATCCATTGAGTTGATGTTATACAATAGTTAAATATATTTGAAGAAGAGATTTTGACATTAATAAAAGTGAAACACAGGCTTGATATCATAAAGTCTCAAAATAAATACAAAAAGGATACAAACCTGAAAAAAACCACCATTCACAGAATTATTTCTACAAGAAAAAAATGTTTCTGAGTAAAAAGAAAACCACATCTCCTGCAACTTCCATAAATAATTCATTGCCAGCTTGTAAACAATGCAAGTGAAACTTGAAAAATTAGAATATCGTGCAAAAGTTCATATATATCAGTAATGCAACTTAAAAGATGAACCAAATATATGAGATAGACTCATTACATGCAAAGCAAGATAGTTCAAGCCATGATGTGGCATAATTGAGATGACTATGGCTTACAGCTCATGAAAACCCCAAATCCACAATCTCAGAAAATTAGAATATTGTGAAAAGGTTCAATATTCTAGGCTCAAAGTGTCCCACTCTAAACAGCTAATTAAGCCATAACACCTGCAAAGGGTTCCTGAGCCTTTAAATGGTCTCACGGTCTGGTTCAGTAGGAATCACAATCATGGGAAAGACTGCTGACCTGACGGTTGTGCAGAAAACCATCATTGACACCCTCCATAAGGAGGGAAAGCCTCAAAAAGTAATTGCAAAAGAAGTTGGATTTTCCCAAAGTGCTGTATCAAAGCACATTAATAGAAAGTTATGTGGAAGTAAAAAGTGTGGAAGAAAAAGGTGCACAAGCAGCAGGGATGACTGCAGCCTGGAGAGGATTGTCAGGAAAAGGCCATTCAAAAGTGTTGGGGACTTTCACAGGGAGTGGACTGAGGCTGGAGTCAGTGCATCAAGAGCCACCACACACAGACATGGGCTTCAAATGTTGTATCCCTCTTGTCAAGTCACTCCTGAACAACAAACAATGTAAGAAGCATCTTACCTGGGCTAAAGAAAAACAGAAGTGGTCTGTTGCTCAGTGGTCCAAAGTCCTCTTTTCTGATGAGAGCAACTTTTGCATCTCATTTGGAAATGTTGAGGTAATTCCCCATTAGGAGAATGAGCGCACACAGGGAGACGGTTTGTCAGGCTTTGGCGGTGGCAGGAATTCACAATTGTGTGTGATTCCTGCTGAGCTCGCTGCTGGAGTGCCTCCGATCCAGCCGGATTTGGAGGCTATAGTTATCCTGTAGAGATAACTGAAGATAGGGGAGATCTGGGCAGGGGTCTGGAGGCATCGCAACCCCCTTCCTCAGCCAGCTTAACTCCCTTTTCCAAAGGCGATGGAGCGGCGGTCAGCAATGGCCTCCACAAAGAACCTTTCAGCCGGACAAGTTTGTGCAGGAGGAAGTTGAGAAAGTGAAAGTTTTTGGCTGAACCGGGACAAGAAGTAACATCTGAATACCTTGGATACTTAGCTCTCTAAAGGATACATTGTTTCCCAAGAAGATCGTAAAAAGCTGCAGATGAAAGTGGAAAAGGAAAGTTTTTTTTTCTTCCACTCTCCTTCCCTATGGAGATAGCAGATGGAAAACGGAAATACCCGCTTTGGCAACAGAAGGTAACTAATTTTGAAAATTTAAGCCAAGGGGACATTAAAGATTTCTGAACATTGATATTTAAAAATCAAAATCTTTTTTGGTATAAGTGGGAAGGGAGAGGTACATGATTTATAATAAGATTTTGCTGGAGGAGACTTCTTGGAGTTTATAAGATCAGAGACTAAACTGCAATAAAACTTCTAAAAAATCATTTTGGAATTGTGTAATTGAACTCTACCCCAGGAAGAGAAAGTATTAAAAGAAGAAAGTGCTAAATGAAACAGTTTGTGTTGATTTTAATTGCTGGATGACTTTGGGACTTTTGCAAACTATCTTTTGAAAGACTAAAAACATTTGGATTGTTTAAAAAAAAATCTCACAATGGCATTATCTGTGGAAGAATTGAAAATGGAATTTAAAAAGCTAAAAGAAAAGGAACAAGGGCTCTTCTGGATCTGTTTTTCACTTCTTAGAAATGGCAATTTCTACTTATCAGGAAATACAGCAACTAGAAAGCTGGGATGATGATAAAGAAGCCATCTTGACTTCTGGTTGCAAGGCTTCGGCGGCGGCAGGAATCCACTTTTCTGCGGGTCCCTGCTGCGCTCACCGTCGAGGTACCCCCGATCCAACTGGATTTGGGGGTTGTCGCTGCCCTGAAGGGGCAGCAGAAGACAGAGGAGATCTGGGCAGGGGTCCGGGGATATCACACCCCCTTTCCCCAGCTGGCTAGACTCCTTTTTCCTGAGGCGGTGGAGCGGCTGTCAGTAATGGCAGCCACAAAGAAATCTTCAACCGGATAAGATTGCGCAGGAGGAAGAGCCAGAAGGAGAAGTTTTCTTGGCTGAACCGGGACATTAAGTTACTTTTAAAACACCCTGGAAACCTGACTTTGGATTGATACATTTGTTTCCAAAAGAATTTGTTACATCGGCGAAAGTGCTGAAGGAAAGCTCACTCCCCTTCCTTACGGAGAAAGCAAAGGAGCACAGAAAAACCTGCTTTTTAAAGGTAAAAATAAGCTCTTCATTACAAGTGGGAAGGAGAGGACTAAAAATTTTTTTTTAAAACTTTGTTGGAGGAGACACCTTGAAGATTACAAGACCATCAATTAATTGTAATATGGCTTTTAAAATACATTTGGGATTTTGCCCCTGGAGGAAAAACTGTAAAGAGAAGAAGAGGAAATAATTTTTGTTTGTTTGGATTGTTTGATAACTTTGACATTTGGGTTGTTTTTAAAAACCTATAGTGGTACCATCTGTTGATGAACTGAAAATGGAATATGAAAAATTAAAAGAAAGACAACAAAATGGCAAGGATTCCTTGGGAGCTGCCTTCCATTTTTTAGAAATGATGGTTTCTACATACCAGCAAATACTGGAGAAAGGAGAAGGAGAAGAAGAAGAAGAAAAGGAAGAAGCCATCTTTAATGGACTAAAATGTTCGATTAAGAAAGAAAATGGGAAGAGAGGAAGGAAAAATGAGAATTTAAGATTTAATAAAACAACCAAGAAAAAGAAAAATAGGGTGAAAAGAAGGTACAATGTTAGAAAACAATTGAAAAGAGAATTACAACAGAGAGGGGAAGTTAAAAAGGGGGAGGCTAGGAGAGGGGGCGGGCAAAAAGACCAGATTGGAGAAGAAAGGGAGGGAAAAAGAAAAAAAAAGCCACGGGCTAGAACAAGATTTTAAAAAGAAATTTTCTTTTAGAGATGAAGGATAATGGATAGTGCATAATTAAAGAAGATTCTGCAAGAGTGCATAAGATAGTATTGTAGTATTTGCATTTGAAATAGTTTATTGGAATATTTAATAAAATATTAATGTTTAATAATGATAGATGTTAATATTTAATAAAATATTAAGGAGAATGTGTAAAATGATTAATGCTTAGTTATAGTTTAATTTGTTATTGTCTTAATGTTATTATAACCTTAGTATTTTATTTTCTTATTCTAAAACAATGTACTTATCAGAATTAGAATTAGAATGGAAATTATACATTTAACTATACTATAAGTTTACTATTCTTTTATTTTAAGATTTAATATGTAGAATGTACTAAGCAGAATCAGGATGGAAATTATGTATTATTTTAAGTTTTACTTTAGGGGAAGGCATCATACTTTAAAAGTGATTACAGGGGACATTTTTTGTTAAAGAGAAGAGATAAATAGATGTTTGGTAAAGAACGGACAAAAGATATAAGCATAATGATTTTGAAATAAGACGAAATAAATAAAACATAATTAAGAGAGTGAAAAGATGGGAGAAGTTATATAGAAAATATAAAATGGTTAATAAGATATGAAGGGTATATAAGGTGAGCATGAATTTGATTTAGGTCTGTCAAAAAAGATGTAACCCGGGGCTAAGTCACTTTTCAAAAGAAGTTCTATATTTTATGTTTTGTGTGTTGATTAGTTATGTTTGATTGTAAATTAATAAAATCTTGGAGGAATGAAACCAAAGGAAGAGAAATTGGGAAAAGATATGTATAAATGACAACTAAGGAGGTTTTTTTTTTTAATGTTTTGCTTTAGGTTATGTATTTTGTGTGCTTATGACTGATTGAGAATTACTAAAACTTTGATAGAAGGAAATATAATTGAACAAAAGTGAAGGGAGAAATAATGAGAAATTTGGAAAAGATATATATGTGTAAATGGAAATGTGATAATGTGGAATTATGTTTTTAAAAAATAATGCTTTATTTGCCTTGTTAAAATTTATAAGTAATTCTTAGAAAGGAGGTTTTATACTTTTATGTGTTATGTTTTGTTTGTCTTCAAAAATCAATAAAACTTGTTCTTAAAAAAAAAGAAGAAGAAGACATCTTTAATGGACAAACAACTTTAGTTGAGGAAGAAAAGGGAAAAGGGGGAAAGAAAATGGAGAATTCAAGATTTAAAAAAACAATCAAGAAAGGGAAAAATAAGGTGAAAAATCAATATAATGTCAGAAAGCAACAGAAAAGAGGAATACAACAGAGAGGGGAGACTAAGAGGGTGGAGATTGAGAGATGGGGGGGGTAAAAAGGCTAGATTCGATAAGAAAGGAAGGGAAAAAGGGATAAGTTATAAAGGCTTAAAACAAGATGTTAAAAAACAGGGGGTTTTTTAGAGACAAAGGGTAAAATACAATTTAATGTCTAATGTCAGACTCCACTCATTGGTCCAGCCACTGACAGGAATAATGAAGCTCCATCAGTGGCTGAAATGTTTGACAGCACTGGCTATAAAAGCCAAGGTCTGCAGCCCAAGGTTGAAGAACAGCTAAATAAGCTAGTTGCTCAAGGGGTCCTCGAGCCATACGAGGTGGGAGACCTCCATAGTGACCCCAGTAAAGCCCGATGGGTCGGTCAGATCTGTGCTGACTATAAGAGCACATTGAATCTCGCACTGCAGCAAAGTGCATATCCAGTGCCGGTAGTTCAGCACCTTTTGCATTCCCTGGGCCACGGGAAATTTTTTGCTAAATTGGACCTGGCTCAGGCTTACCAGCAACTGCCTGTGGATGAGAGAACTGCAGAAGCCCAGACTATTGTGACACACCGGGGTACATTTAAATGCAACAGGCTCCAGTTTGGAGTCAGCATAGCCCCCGGTCTATTCCAAAATACTATGGAGAGACTGCTGCACAATATCCCAGGGGTCATCCCTTACTTCAACAACATGATAATTTCTGCTGAAGCTCGATCACAATTAATGCAAAGAGTGAGGATTGTGTTGGAACATTTTCAAGAGGTGGGGCTTAAATTTAAAAAAGGACAAATGCCACATTGCTGTACCACAAGTGGAATTCTTGGGCTTCCTAATAGATGGGTCAGGCATCCGACCCACCAGCAGCAAGCTGAGAGCCATCAAAGCTGCAGGATAAAACAGAACTGCAAGCATTCTTGGGTTTACTTAATTTTTATAATATATTTCTGCCGCAGAAAGCGACAATAGTGGAACCGCTTCACAGACTGCTCAATAAAAACACTCTTTGGACTTGGGGGCCCCACGAAGATGCAGCATTCTACAAAATAAAAGACATTTTAATGTCTGAAACTGTGCTCATACAGTATATCGAGACGCTGCTGCTATCCCTAACCTGCGATGCATCGCCATACAGCATCGGAGAAGTACTGAGCCACAAGCTGCCTAATGAGAAGGAAGCCCCCTTTGACCTTGTCAAAGGCAGAAAGGAATTATGGCCAAATCAACAAGGAAGTCCTAGCCATTGTAGCCAGAGTGAAACGTTTCCACGAGTACTTCTATGGCAGACTCTTCGAGCTGATAACCAACCACAAGCCACTGCTGGGCATTCTTTCAGGAGACAGACCCACATTAAACATCCTATCACTGAGGATGGTAAGATGTTTAACATGCTATCATTGAGGATGTTTTCCTAGCAACATACAACTACAAGCTGCTCCACAAACCCGGAAAAGAAATATCCCATGAAGACGCCCTCAGCAGATGCCCCCTGTCAGATTTTGTTGAAGATACAGTTCCCACCACTTCTGTGTTGCTTGCTGAGAATCTCGAGCCTGGCCTACTAATGTCAAAGGACATCACAAGACTTATGGCAAAAGACAGAACCTTGGTGTGGGTTTTGAACTGGGTGTGGAGGGGATGGCTGGACACAACTGAAGGGAACAAATTCACACCATTTAAAAATAGACAATTAGAGCTGTCAGCTCTGAAGGGTTGTTTGTTGTGGGGGAAGAGGGTGATTGTACCACTATAGTTAAGGAAAAGGGTTTTGGAACTACTGCATGAAGGGCACCCGGGCATAGTGCGGATGAAGGCTCTAGCCAGGAGCTATATATGGTGGCCGGGACTGGACAAAGACATTGAAACCTGGCTCTCTGCAAGCCCACCCTGCCAAGAATCCTGCCCTGTCCCCCCCTGCAGCACCCCCTCTTAAATGGGAAAAGCTATCGGCACCATGGGCTCATATATATGTTGATTTTGCGGGGCCATGCCAAGGGCAAACATTCTTATTGGTGGTCGATGGCTACTCTAAGTGGTTAGAGGTGGTCATCATTAAGTCCACAATGACTGAGGCTATGCTCTATCAGTGCTGGCACACCCGGGCACTAATGGGCAAATGGAGAGAATGGTTAGAACAACCAAAGAAAATTTAAGGAAAATGGGCCCCGGGGATTAGCAAGAGAAGATAGATAGAATGCTGCTAACACAAAACCCATAATACCCAGTGTAACAACACACAGAAGCCTGGCAGAAATGCTCACGGGCAGGAAACTAAGGACAGCTCTTGACAGGGTCCATCCCAATTACACTAATGATATCCCACTAGACTACATTGGGAAGTACAGAATATTTACACCAGGGGACCAGGTTTATACTCACAACTACATGGGAGGGGCAACCTGGGTTCTGGCTAAAATAATAGAAAGCACTGGGCCCAGATCATATAGAGTAGAGGTGGATGGGGGAAAAAACATGGAGCTGGCACATAGACCAACTGCAGGGCCGCATAACCCAGCCCCTGCAAGAAACCGAATACCAAAAAACACAACTAAAAAAAAACTTAACTAAAATCAGAGAACCAGAAACTCCACTAAGACCTCTATTCACTAACTCAAACTCAAGTAAATAATGGGGAACTTAGCTTTGGGTTAAGAAGTCCAGCATAGTAGTTCTGGGGCCTCCAGCTCAACAGAATCCGCCATGCCTCCGGGAACCTTTGAGACAGTTCCAAGGACAGAGTCTGGAGCAGGGGTGGACCCGTCCACACAGGCCGCCACCTCAGGAACAACTGAATTGCACAGGCCCAGTCGCACCCACCAAAACCCACCTACCTGTGTAACTACATCTGCCAAACAGTCTTTGATTGGATGACTTAACAAAAGGGGGAGGTGTGTTAAATATTCATGGATGCCTCATTAATATGTATGTACTTAATATGTAAGAGTGGAGTCTGATGTCAGACTCCACTCATTGGTCCAGCCACTGGCGGGAATAATGAAGCTCTGTCAGTGGATAAAATGTTGGACAGCATCAACTATAAAAGCTGGTGCTGGCTGCAGCTTGCTGCTTTTTTCCTGCACTTTTAAAATAAACCATTTCTGCAACTCCTACAGTTCTGCTTCTTCCTTTTTGCGTGCCCACTTAACCATAATGGCTGAGTATTTGATCCTTCATACATCAAAAAATATATATAAAGTTAAAGGATAAACCAATAAAACAGATTTGAAAAAAGAAAAGGCTCAGGAAAGAAAAAGAGTGAAAGTGTAAAAAAGAAAGAAGAAAAGAAGGAAAACTGAAAAAGAATGACTTCCAACTTTCTTTGGTACAGATTTAAGTAAAAAATATATCAAACTCTTACTCTAAGATTAACATTTGTCTACATTATTTCCATCATCCCATATTTGCTAGACCAATACTCGAATACAGCTCATCAGTCTGGAACCCACATTACGTATCTGATATTAGCACAATTGAGAAAGTCCAGAAATATTTCACAAGAAGAGTTCTCCACTCCTCTACTCGTTGTAGAATACCTTATGCCACCAGACTTGGAATTCTAGAACTAGAAAACCTTGAATTACGCCGTCTTCGGTCTGATTTAAGCATGGTATATAAAATCATACATTGCAATGTCCTACCTGTCAATGAATATTTCAGCTTCAACCATAACAACACAAGAGCACACAACAGATACAAACTCAAGGTTAACCGCACCAAGCTTGATTGCAGGAAATACGACTTCAGCAACAGAGTGATCAATGTCTGGAATACTCTACTCGACTCTGTAGTTTCTTCCCCAAACCCCAAAAACTTTAACCTTAGACTGTCTACTATTGACCTCACCCCTTTCCTAAGAGGTCTCTAGGGGGCGTGCATAAGCGCACCAACGTGCCTACCGTCCCTGTCCTATTGTTTCTTTTATTTTTCTTTTATTTTTCTTATATGTACCCATTTCATGTATTCATAACTATGTATACACTTATACTTATTATCTTGTAAACAATTGACAAATAAAATCAAATAAATAAATAAATATCTAATTATCAAAGACCCAGATCAACTTTTAATTTCAGTTTCTCACAAAAAGTCCAGTGATGGTTCATATCATTTTAATCACTGTTTGTTAAGGAAACCACAACTGATTTATTTAATTGCGCCAAACTCTAAGTAAAACAAGAATGGGAAACTCTAAACTCTAGTCTAGACCCATGCTTTTCAACTTTGGCAACTTTAAGGTGCATGGACTTCAATTCCCAAAATTCCCAAGGCAGCATGAAGTTCACCCATCTTAAACTTGTCAAGACTGAGAAATGCTGATCTACAGTTAGGGATTTTTCCATTCCTCTTTTACTGGTTCTTACTTATAAGCAATCATAATGCAAAATCCTCACTTCCACCCCATCCCAGAGGAATCATAATGCAAAATCCTCACTCACATCCCATCCCAGCATCCACAATTCCCTCATTAACCTGCTTTCCAGCTCCATTCTCCTGCAACAAAAGAAGACTATGTTTTTTAAAAAGTGCAAGTATACTAATGCTGGAAGTATTCAGTGAAGTACTGTTAGATGCGAAAGTACCAAACTCATGGACAGAAGCATACATTACTCTCATACCAAAAGAGGACTCAGACTTACAACAGATAAAATAATTATAGGCTGATATCTTTATTGAATGCTGATTTTAAAATATACGCTTCAATATTTGCAGAAAGATTTAAAAGATTTTTAAATCAATTTGTACATCCAGATCAAAATGGATTTCTACCTAAGAGATAAATTAAAGATAATATGAGAATAATCTTAAACACATTGGAGTACTATGCACATCCAGGGAAGCAAATGGCATTGATCTTCCTAGATGCACAGAAAACATTTGACAATTTGAACTAGCAATTTATGCTAGCATAGTTGAAAGATATGGATTTTGGAGAAAGATTTATTAATATGATTAAGGTGATATATTATAAGCAAACAGCAAAGGTGATGGTAATGGAGGTAGGACAGAAAAAGTTGTTATTTAAAAAGGTACAAGACAAGGATGTCCCTTGTCTCCCTTATTATTAATATTGACATTGGAAGTATTTAATAGAAATAATATACAAGGTATAGAGATAAAAGGTATGGAAATAAAAAAAGAAAAAGATAAACTACAGGCATTTGCATATGGTTTAGTTTTTATTTTGGAAGACCTACAAAAAACAGGGCCTAAATTAATAAAATAATGAAGGAATACAGTGAAATGGCAGGATTGAAAATAAATAAAGAGAAAACTAAGATATTAGTTAAACACCTCACAGAAATGCAGAAAAAAGAGTTAATGAAAAGAATAGGTATTCAGATTACAAAGAAAGTAAAATACTTATGGATTAATTTAACAGCAAGATGTGTAACTATTAAGGAAGATAATTGTTATAAATTGATGCAACAAATTAAAACAGATCTGGAGAAATTGAAAAATCTGCAATTATCACTGATAGGTAGGATAGCTACAATAAAAATGAATATACTGCCAAGATTATTATATTTATTTCAAACAGTTTTGATAAAACTGGAAAAAAATACTTTGAGGAACTCAATAAAGTAATATTGGGCAAGGGAAAAAAACAAGAAGTCTAAAAATGCTGCAAGATACAAGAAACAGAGGAGGCTTCAGGTTACCAAATTGGGAATTATATTATCAGGTTGCAGTACTCACTTGGGTGAAAGAATGGATTGTATTGAGGAACAAAAGGCTATTGACTTTGGAGACACGTGATTTGTAATTGGGCTGGCATGCCTTTTTGTGGTATGGGAAAAATGAAATACATGGTTACTGACAGTATTACAAAGAAACTCCCCAACTCCATTGAACACTCAGAGATAAAGTCCATCCAATTAAGAATTTATCAAAGAAGTCGTGTTGGCACATCTGAGAAAACCCAAATCTGAAACTTCTCAGTTTTCCCTTCTCCAAGTGAAAATCAAAGATCCATCCCCTGCACTCATTAGTCCATCACATGGCATCATTCTATCTGAAACCAAACCTTCACCCACTGTCAAGGGGGTGGGGGGAATTAACATGTTGGCTCTTTGTTTTACTAAATACACATCGAGATAAGGGGAGTGGTTTTAAACTCCCTTATCTATCTCTGCATGACTGAGAGATCTTAGACGCTACTTTTAATCCCTACATGAATTGTCTCATCTCAATAAAGGATTCCTTTTGATACGTTTTGATATGTTTTCAGAAGTTCATTCTCATTGATTGAATGGGAAAAGTTCTGTAGCCTGACAAATGCATTCTGCTGGTGGCAGCATGAAAGCCGGCTGGCAAAGGGGTGGTAGCTGGTTACAGTAGCATTCCAGCCACGGGGGACATCCGTTGTTCATCTCCTGCCAGTTGAGTGGCTGGTATTGGGCCAGTTCTCCTATGGTCTCTGGCTGAGTAAAAAGCCGACGCTGTTTAAAATGTGCAGAAATGAATAGATTAACATTGGCAATTAAGGAGAAAGAGCAAACTGAATATTATATGATATGGGATCTATTTTATCAATGGTTAAATAATAAAAATGAAAGTTAGAGACAGGGAAACAAAATAAAGAAGATATGTTAAAAGAGATAAGTAAATATTATGACTAGTATGTTGAATATTACTATTTTAATATTGTAGAATCAATATGTGGAATATTACTATTTTAATATTGTAAAATTAATATCAATGTAACGAATGATGTTGCAAATTTTGTTTATTGTTCAGCAAAGATATTTGTACCCAGACAACACATTGTTCAATTGGAGATAGAATTATAATATTAAAAAGAATTTTTTTTAAAAAAAAAGTGCAATCAGGCCTTCCAACTAGTTATGTGGTCTTATTTGTTGCCCTGCATGCAGGAGAATGGAGCTGTAAAGCTGGTTAGGGAGGGAATTGTGGTTGCTTGGGATAGGGTGGGAGTGAGGATTTTGTATTATGATTACTCTGGGGTAGAATGGGAGTAAGGATTTTGCATTGTGATTGTTCTGGGAAGGGGTGGAGATTCCACATAGTCTTCTGTTGTTGCCCAGAGTAAAAGAAGACCAGGTGTTTTACATTTTAAATCAATCACAAATACAACTTTACAATATCACTTCATTATCTATTATCATTTTTCATCTTTATATTCTCATAAATTACTTTGTATCAGCCTCTTTATTTTTATTCATTCTCTATCTTCCTTAATCATATATTCTACATGTTTACAATTTAATTTATTCATATCATTTCATTAATTATTCAAAATTTCATCTTAATTTATTGTTATCCTTTCTCTAATTTAATCACCAGGTTTATGTTATCAAATCTGTAACAATATATCCTCATTACCTTATACAAATGGATAACAGGATCTTTAAATCATATATTAATCAATTACTAATTTCCTTAATCATGTATTCTTGTGCTCACCATGTTTACAATTTCATACCATTCTTAAAACATTTAAAAATTCCATCTTAATTTATATTGTCTCCTATTATATGCCCCAATATTACATTTGCCACAGTTGCTTGTATTTTATTTTCTATATGTCCCCTTCGCTCTAACACCTCATTTTTACACAAGTATATTTTCTCTTACCCAATAAGTTCAAACATATATTATTGCCTCAGTATCTTATATATATGAATAAGAAAGTATATAATTCATTAAAAATATTATCCTATCATATGGTTATATCTATTCTCTATCAGACTCCACATAATATTTCTTTTCATATCTTAACTATTAATTACTTGCATCTTATATAAACATTTCTATCTTATTTAATTAATCCATTATAAATTCTTATTTCCATCAATATTACATTAGCATTATTCCTTCTTGTTCTTATTCTTAATCCCAATTCCTCAAAGTCTATTATATATATCTCATGTTCAACTTCTTTTTTCTTCTTTTGTATTATTTGTTGTTCCTTTTGTTCCATTTCACTGGTTCCTGTTTCTTCTAGCTCCTCCTCCTTCTTTGTTCTTCCTTCATCTACTACTACCATCACCATTTTTGAATTTTCTTCTATATTCTGTATTTTAGAGCATAAATCCAACATTCTGTTCCACATCTCATTCATGGCTCAAATGTCCATCTTTATTTCTTTACATATATCACTCATCTTTATATTGCTTATTGTTCCAATTGTCCAATATCCAGTAAGTTTTGTTTTATTTAAACCAGTGTCTCCTTTTTATTTTAAAATGTCAATGTTCTCAAATCTTTATATCCCAATGATAATCAGACCAAGTCACCAATCATTCCAGAGGTAGTATTCTCCTGTAGCCTTACTTTTTGATTATAATATATTTCAACTTCCAGGAGTCTTATTATAATCTCTTTCTTTTATTCCTTTTTTAAATTTCTTCCTTTAATAAAATCATTAGCTTGAAGGGATCTACAGGATTCTTCTTTCATCAACAAGTGGCACTTTTAGTCCAGTTTCACTGCCATTCTTTTTCTGTTTTTTTATTTAGCTTCACCAATTTCTCTTTCAAACAATTATTTCCAGCATTCAAATTAATGCCTTTCGATGCCAAATCCTGTCTGATCACCAATTCCAAATTAATATTCTTCCAAATTAATTCCTTTTCAATTTTAAAGTTTTTTTTGAACTCTTTATATTTCCCAATTTCTTCTTTCTTCCATCCGACACTAGCACAATTCTTTATTCTTATTTTTGTCTGTAATAATCTTTTGAGGTAGTACAAATAAAATAGATTCTTCTTACCCTTCTCCAAACACCGTTCTCAATCTCCACTCCAGCGCTGCGCTTAGATGTTTTTTGGCTGTCCCAACTTTGTAGCAGCCATCTTGGCATGCTCCGCTCTCTGTCATGGTGTAGAGAGCAAGCTTGGGTTTCTACAGGGGAGTTGCATTCTCCCCCGGGACTTCACCGGGCTCCCTCTCCTTAGCTTTGCCACCCCTCTGAGGTGGCTTTTGGCTCCATTTGGAGCTCATAAATGGCAAGAAGCCAGCACAGGAATGGAGACCTCTGTTTGCTGCTTCTGATCTCATTGCAATGTCAGCCAGAAGTCAACAATCTTCTATTTCTAAAGTTTACTCATTCTTTTACCCAGGTTAGTGCCGTGGCCTGATAGTAGTGCTCCAATCTGGAAGACCAAAGCCCCCATTATTTTTAGATTTATGCATCATTTTCAGTCTTATTCTCACTCTTTTTCCTTGCCATATGAATTTTAAAATTATTGCATTTAGTTCATCAAAATATTTTTTCTCTAGCTTTATAGGAATCATTTGAAACAAAAACAATAGCTTTGGCAGTATATTCATTTTTATAGTTGCTATTCTCCCTACCATTGATAACTGCAATTTTTCCATTTCTCTAAGTCCATTTTTATTTGTTATATTAATCTTGTATAATTATCTTCTTTGATTGTTACACATCTAGCTCTTATGTAAATTCCCAAGTATTTTACTTTCTTAACTACCTGAAGGTCTATTTTTGTCAATTCAGTTTTCTGTTTATCTGTAAGCTTAACTAGTATTTTTGTTTTTTATTTATTTATTCTCAGTCCTGCCACTTCTCCATATTCCTCTATTTTCCCTATTAGCTTAGGACCAGTTTCCAGTGGTTCTTCTAGTACAAATACTAAATCAAAGGCTTGTAGTTTGTATTTTTCTCTTTTTTATTTCTGGATCTTGTCTAATGTTTCTATTTAGCACTTCCAGTGTTAATATAAATAGTAATGGGGATAGCGGGCATCCTTGTCTTGTGCCTTTTTTTATATTAAAATTTGCTGCTGAGTCCCCATTCACTATCACTTTTGCCAATTGTTTGGAATATATTGTCTTAATCGTGTTTATAAACTTCTCACCACAGTGCATACATTCTAATTGTTGGAACATAAATTGCCTATTTACATTATCAAATACTTTCTGTGCATCTAGAAAAATCAACGCCATTTATATTTCAGAGTGTACTTCATAATATTCCAGCATATCTAAAATAAATCATAGGTTATTCTTAATTTGTCTTTTAGGTAGGAATCCATTTGTTCTCATTTCCAGTGACATCCATATCATGTCAATTCTGGACCATGATTTATGCCTATTTGAATAAAATGTACACTGGTTTTTCCCTGGATTTATTTCTCGCTATATATCCTGGATATAAGTTTCCTCTATCATTTTAAGAAAGCCTTCAGTAAAGTCTTCCTTGCTTTTTTCCTGAATTGCTACTTCTATAGTTTGTATCTACAATTGCATTGAAATCTCCTACCGCACAAATATTTTCATATTCCATATCCATTATCTTCTTATGGAGTTTTAATAGAATTCTTCTTGTTTATTATTTGGCACGTATATTGCTATCAAGAGTATCTGTCTTTGGTTTATCACTACTTCCACCATCAGAACTCTTCCTTCTTCAACTGTGTATATCAATTTAGAATTTATTGTTTCCTTATTATATAAAGACAGCCCTCTTTTCTTTTGTTGTGCTAATGAAGAGTATAATTTCCCAATTTTTGGATATTCCAATAGTTTACCGTGCTGTTTTTTTAATAAGCATTTCTTATAAATAAATTATATCTAATTTTAAGTTTTGTAATCATGTGTAGATATTTCTCATTTTCATGGGGGAATTCAATCAATTTATGTTGATTGAGAGCATCTCAATTTTCTCTTCCATCTTCCTTAAATATAAATAGGTCTTATTTTTCTACTTGTCCTTATTTGTCTCTGGTCTTTTGTTCTTGTCCTTCTCATTCTACTTTCTCCATTTCACTTTCTTCTTGCTGTATACTCCTCTCCTCTCTTATTGGTTCATCTTGCTTCTGCATTCCATTTCTCCTTGTGCTTCTTGTCCATCATTCGATCTAAAATAATTGTCATAAAATTTCAGTACTTTAATTATTGAGTCCGATCTATAGCTTTTTCCATCTCAGTTAACTAGTATTCCCTCTGGTATCAACAATCTAAAGTTTACATCTCTTTTAATCAATTTTGCAGTCAGAAAGTGATATTGCTTTCTCAGTTCTTGTATCCTTCTAAGGATCTGCTTCAAAACCACAGCTTCTTTCCCTCTGTATTGCAGTGGTTCATCTCTTACCTTTTAAAGTATTTTATCTCTTCTTGTTTTTTTTAGAAGTCTAACATGTACGTCTCTTGGTAGTTTATATCTTCTCACATCATATTTAGTCTGATTGTTTCATCTATTTCTGCGCCCATTTTCCAAAGTCTTTCAACATTTAAAGCGCTTGCCAAGAACTCTTATCTGGGAGATTTTCCTCTTTATCCTCTTCTATGTTCTGGAATCTTAAAAAGTAGGCCACCTTTTCCATCTTCAACATTATAATTCTGTCTTCTAGATCTTTATTGGCTTCTGTTAGTTTTTTATTTATCTTATTTACTTTTTCTCAGCTTCTTCTGATTTCTCCTCTATTTTTTGGTTTCTTTGTTCATTTTTTGTTATCATCTGCTGAAAATTCCCTAGTCTCTTGTCCATGTTATGAATCTGTTCCTTCGTTTCTCCTAAATCTCCCTTCACTTCTCCCAAATCACTCTTCATCTCATTGTGGTTCTTTGCCATGGCCTCCTGAATGGACAGAAACACCATTTGTATTCGTTTTTGGGATGTATTCACCTTTTTTTCTTGAAATATAGTATCTATTATTCTTTGATGTGATGGGCTTGAAGCAGCCAGTGTTGGTGGTGTAGAAGTTATTTTTTTTGCCAGTTCTAATCACACTCAGAACACTTGTCATTATCCCTTTTCTCTCTATTCTTATCCTCTAAATATACTCATATACCATAACCGCTAATGTCAAATCTCTCAAATGCAAAAAAGACAGTAATCCCAAATAACTGACACAGGAGTAGCACCCATGGATAGTTGAACTTCCAGAAAGTGGAGGCAGTACAGTAATTTGGACTGTGATTGACTTATTCTCTAAGCAAGCCCATTTCACCACTTGCTCTGGATTACCTTCAGCTAAAAACTGGCTAAGATCTTTGTGAAATAAATATACTGGCTTCAAGGAGCGCCATAGCGAATAATATCAGACAGAGGCATCCAATTCACCACAAAGTTTTGGAGGGAATTCTTGAAATGTTTTAGATCATCCCAAGGACTTAGCTCTGCTTTTCATTTAACTATGAATGAAGCCACTGAATGTTCAAACACTGTGGTGGAACAATATCTCAGATGTTATGTAGATTACCAGCAAGAGAACTGGGCGGACTTATTACCATTTGCAGAAGGGGCTTATAACAATGCAGTAGCATAGGATTGATTCCTTTTCAGATCACGAGTGGCACGGAATTTGTTCCCATGCCAGAATTGCCCATAGAACCACCCTCCTCCATGTCTTTAACAGAATGGATGGATTCATTAAAAATGGGTTGGGAGACTATGAAAAAGGCTCTAGTGGAAGCAGCTGAGGAGTATAAAAAGCAGGCTGATAAACATAGTTCTCCTCAGCCTCCATTCCAGGTAAAAGACCGAGTTTATTTGTCAACCAAGTACCTTAAGTTGAGACTGCCTA